>NC_081410.1:417289010-417594010 GCF_030272615.1 Cryptomeria japonica
CACAATGTACTTGGTAGTTTCAGCAAAATCAGGAATAAACCGTCTTAAGAAGTTCACCTATCCAAAGAAAGACCTCACTCCATTTCTATTTGAGGGGAGACTAAGCTGTTGTATCGCCTTTACTCTCTATGGATCAACTTTTACTCCTTCTTGTGAGACAATGTGTCCCATAAGTTTTCCTTCCGTAACACTAAAGACAGACTTTTTGGGGTTTAGGGATACCCCATGCTCTCTACATCTCATTAGAAATTTTCTCAAGTCCCACACATGATGCTTCCTTTTTCTGGAGAAAACAGTTAAATCATCTAAATACACCACAATAATCTTATGTCTCAAGTGTCCAAAGGAAAGATCCATCACTCTTTGAAAAGTTGCTTCTGTGTTAATCAACCCAAAAGGCATCCTGTTATAAGAAAAGGTGCCCCAGGGAGTTATAAAGGTTGTCTTGTGTTGATCCCGCTCCGCGACACTAATTTGATTATACCTAGAGAAACCGTCCAGCATAGACATCATCTCCAACCTAGAAACAGTTTGTAAAATATGATCCATCACAGGCAGGGGATAATTATCTTTCAGACTTGCTTGGTTTAAGTTTCTAAAATCAACACAGATTTGTATCTCACTGTTCTTCTTCTGAACAGGAACTATGTTCACAATCCAGGTAGAATGGTGTAGAGGATAAATAATTTGGGCCCTCAATATTTTGTCAACCTCATGAAAAATCACTTCTGCTACCTTTGGATTAAAGTTTCTTAACTTCTGTCAAAAAGGATTAACACCTAGTTTCAAAGGAATTTGATGTTGAAACTTACCATCCCTAAAGTTCTTCAAATCATCATAACTCCATGCAAGAACATCTCTAAACTCAACTAGCAAATCAATGAACTTCTTTCTTTCCACTTCAGATCAACATTTTCCCAAATTAACAAATTTAGGATCCTCATTGGTACCAATGTTAATTTTGTCATACTCCCTAGAGGTTTGAATCATAGGAGCTTCCTTATCTCTTTGCTTAACATATCCATCTTTCCTGTCGAAAAGGCGTTCAAGAGAAACTAAACCCTTTGGAATTTTATTTCCTTTTAACTGCAACATCCCATCATGTACTTCCTCTTGCGTATTAGGAGAAAACTCTTTACAATTCACCTCTGGCCCTTCATAAAACAAGGATGTAAAAATATCAGCATATTGCAGAAAGTTCTGAATCTGTTTATCATTTTCAAACACCTGCGAGGATTCAGAATTATCTGGCACACTAGGTCTATAAACTAGTTCAACCCTGTAAGTGTCAGTTGTGAAATCTGGGTGTGGAACAAGCAAGGCTGTAGATACTGCCAAAGAATCTGCCTTTGAATTAAATTCCCTAGGAATAGGTTCAATTGAAAAAGCATCGAAGGCTTCAATCTCGTCCCAAACATGATCCCTATAGTGACTCAATCTCTCATTTTTGACCTCAAATAACCCCCTCACCTGCTTAACAATAAGTTTTGCATTACCCCTCACCTTCAACATTTTGATTTGCAACCTCTTTGCTTCAGCCAGACCTAACAACAAGGCCTCATATTTGGCTGTATTATTTATGTTTTGGAATTCCAACTTGAATGAATAAGGAATGCCCTTTTCACGGGGAGGTATCAAAATGACCCCAGCCCCTGATCCTGAAGATGAACAACTCCCATCAAATTCCATAGACCAGAGTTCATTTGACTTACCTGCATCTAGTAACATACTCTCATCCTGAGGGTTAGTTGATATCATGTAATTTCCAAAGCCACAATCTTGATACAAAATTTGAGCTTTCGGATCATCAGAGGGAAAAAGAATGTACTTAGCCTTCATTTTAGTGTGCAAAAGGACTCTCTGTTTTCCAACTGTGATCGCCGCTTGAGACCAGTCCATCTTAATTTCCCCTCCCATGTCTTTACAAAAAGTGCGACTCAACAACATACCATAGCTAGCAGGAATGTCAACCACTAGGATTGTCAAATTGATTCTCTTGGTAGGATGTGCTACCAAGGCAACCTGCGCATCTTTAATTTGCCCTAGTAAAGGAACCTGCTTGGAGTCCATGGAGTAACATTTGCCAAAGGTCTTTGTTAGGGTTAAACCTAAAGCTTTTGCTACAGCTAAAGGCATGACATTATTGGATGCTCCCAAGTCAATTATGCAATTACTCAACTTATGCCCATTAATATATAAGGACACATAGAGAGGTTATGGTTTATTTTCAAGGTTGGGTTCAAGGAGATCATCTTGTAGAGGAACAAACCTTGATGAGCTCTCAAGAGTTACTTGGGCAGGATTGACATTAGCATGTGCTAGTGAATCAGTACTCATGGGTGTCTGGGTTTCACTTGCTAAGGCATGAGCATCATCCCCTTTAACAAATTCAACCAATCTATCTAGTTCTCTCGGGTTTAACTTCAAATACTCAGCTGGAGAAATCTGAACACAAGATGTTTTGCAAATCTCAATGATATCAAAAGGGTTAGTAAAAGAATCAGAACTTGAAGGAGCAACTCCTAGAACCACTTTTGACATACCTCCATGACGGGTCAAGATTTCTTTTCCTTTCTCAGAACTGTGTACGGGTGTTGCAGCATCTTGAGATTTCAAACTCTGTTGAGTTCTTGTAAGAATTACGTATGAGGAATCTTCCAAAGATACCAACATGTTTCCTCCCCTCTCCGAGTTAGAGACATATTCCATATAATGAATTTTAGAGTCACCAGGCATACCTTGGGAACCTACTTCATCCGCTTCTAATATTGTTTCTCCTTTACTGACCATTTGAGAAAAATGAACCATCTCTAGGCATGAAGATCCATCATGTTCATCAGTTAAATGAAACACACAAGAATTTGTCTTAAGTGGTGGTGCTTCAATTACAAGTCTTTGCTGAACATGGGGCAATTGTAATTGTCTTCCTCCACCTCCTCCCTATTGATTAGGATATCTCCTAGGAACATCTTGATATGGTTGGGAATAGGAAGTACTTGCTTTAGGAGTCTGCCTCTTTAGGGCAATTACATCATTCATTAACCGTTGAATAACAGGATCTGAGGAAGTAGTGGGTTGAGCATTGGATGTTTGTACCTCTCGTTTCCATTTGCCCACAGTGATCAAATCATCCTCTAATTCAACTGCGAGAGTTTTAGCGGCATTCAAATCTGCAACCCTTTGCCTACGAATCAAGAAACTTATTTCAGAGGGCATTGAATTAATAAAAAAACATTTGAGATTATCATCTGAAGGTTTTTGGTTAACCGGAATCTTGTGAAGAATCTTATCAAATCTTGCTACGAAGTCCCTCATGGATTCAGGTAGTTCCTTTTTCAACTAGGATAACTGAGCTAGAAGGGAGTGTTCATATTCAACTACCTTGAATCTAGCTTCAAATCTTGTCTTCAAATCCTGCCAAGTCGTTATCACACTATTCGGCAAATGATAAAACCAATCAGCCACTACTCCTGTCAATGTTTGGATAAACAACTTGATAGCCACATCTTCATGTTGAACCGCTATTACTCCATAGGCTACACTGAAAGCATTCAAATGCTCATCTACAGTGACCGTCCCATCCCCACTAAATTTAGGCAAATGATCCTTGGCAGCCTTTGGCAAGGGGTTAAGGTTGAAGCCTAGGTTCAACAGGCCTACAACTGCCCCCCAAGGGTTATTTCCTGCCATTAGAAGTATAATATTAAGTGGAGTAGGGTTGAATGAAATGGGTATGGAAATACCGTGTAGGACCAATGCTTGACAAACTAGGGACGTAGGTGATGATGACAAAGGAGATGGAGGTCTACTCCTTGCCCTTCGTTGGGATGAGAAGGTGGATTGGAAATTCAGATTTTGTAATTCTTCAAAAATAGGATCAGAAACCCCCCCTCTCCTCTGGGATCTAGTATACGGTCTGGAGTCCAGTGTGGAACAATCAGGGCAAGAAACATCTGGGAATTTGGAATTGATTATCAGGGATGTGGATAAAGAAAACCCTAGGGACTACAACTCGTTCAATGACTAACACAGGCTGATTCGATTGTCTTTCTATTTCGCTAAGAAGAGCACTGATTCTATCATATTCTACTCAACTTCTTCTATGCCTCTAGGCTAGAATATCCAGCTCTGAGGTAATGTTACTTTGTTCCTCTTGTACCTAGTTTAGATTTGGTTGCAACAAAGGCAAAAACCCTTCAAGAGGCAATGCCATTTATGGGAAACAGAGTACACTATAATGATTATCTGGTTTTATAATCAGTTATTCACTTCGCTCCCTAGCAGAGTCACCAAAAATCTATTGGTAAATAGATTTGTCTTTCCTTATCTATTTAATTCAAAGCACTGTGAAGCATAGGAAAGTAGACAAATTTTCTACCAAACAGTTGGAAAATCATCTAATTGATTAACCTCTGAATTTAGGTACAACTCCCTCTAGTAAATATTCATTCGGCTCCAAATTACATACAATCAATAGAATACTTTTCACCAGAAAGCACTTAAAGGCAATTGCATACACCAGTCGATACAAAATGAATGCAAGCACTGATCCATATATAACTTTCTATATAAAGCTAACAGACGTCATATGAACACTAAAACAAAATGGAAAAAAGCTTATAAAGATGAACTTAGCCAATAGTTTTCTGCACATATAGAAAGTATAACATCCCCTTCATCGAAATAGATTTACACAGAAATCAGACTTCAAAAATCAAACACACGGATTTGAAACTAAAAACAACTGTTAATAAGATTTCACGATCACTGATGATCGTCTACTTTCTTCATACACAAAATGTTCTTAGCTAATCTTAAAGATAGTTTTTTTTTCCAAAAACTTAGTGAACCCTCTCAAAGTCATTACATAAGATATTTATAGGTCACCGGACCCAATAGTTCTTTTTAACCAAAGTAAAATTAACTCGTAAGAGTTAATAGAAAGCAACCCTAACTGTATAACCAAAATTTAAAGAAAATAACTAGACTCGTTGGCAAACAACTGCCAGCAGTGCTAGTCATGTAGTTTGCTCAGTTTTGGTGTGATCGCTCGGGTTGGTGTCTTGGACATACACCATCACTGCCTTGGCCACGCTCCACTCTCGGTGCACTTTTGAAAACTCCTGGATTATAGTTACGTGCAACAAACTGATATGAATAACTCTCTACTTCCAGAGCTCCTTTTTCCTCTTTACCATTTGCACTTTATCTCTGTGTGAATCCAGATGATCAAGGCAAACAGTGAGCATCGATTCCACTTTAGAGATCTTCATAAAGTCTTCCACAGACAAGGATTTCTCCATCTTGATTTGTCTGATGTGGCTCCCAGATTGGTTAATCATCTCCATAGTGTCTTCTAGAGTTTCACTGTCCTCTTTAAGTAATTGGACATCCACACAGTGTAAGTCCTTCTGCATGGTCGCCCTCAAGGCTGTTAATTGGCCACGTAGACTGACTGACTTGTTATAACCCTGCTCAATAATCTGGTTGTGCCACTCAATACTCTCCTTGAAAATGAACATTACATCTTCATTTAGTCCTGATTTTCAGCAAGAAAGTTCATTAGAGCATAACGTTGAATATCCTGCATCTGCTTCGAAATCACTGGCCATTTAGATTTCTCCTTCTGGCACGAGACCAAGTTGGACTCCAAGGCTTTGGTGACCTTATTGGCATCCTTGAGAATCTGGAGTAAGTTCGTAATGTAATTAGTTGCCTGGTGCATGATTGAGGTGAGCCACTCTGAGAAAACCTCAACAATCATCCTGTTTCGCTAAACTTCATCAAGGAATTTTTGATTGCTAGGTGATTTTGGACTAAATGGACCTGAATGTTGGGACAATGGCAAGGGGCTGTTTTGCAAAGCATGGATATACTGGGCCATTTGTGTCAAACTTTGTTTCAACTCAACCTTGTCCCTCTCATCCTTCCAAGTACGGGAGATAATTCGCTTGGTGGAAGTCTCCAAGTGCTTCACATCCACGGCTCTGGTTTCGGTCCCCAAATCTATTCGTTCAATAGCGTAGTCTACTTTTGAAGCCATAGCAGCATCTTTGTTAGGCTCGAGTCTAGCAATGTCCGTGGTCCAATGCTTCCTATTTTCATCAAAGTCAATCATTGCCTCTATTTTTAACTTTTTGGGCTTTGTAGACCTTCCCAGACATTTGCTCACGACGTCCTCCAATTATACTGAAATCAGAACAACATTCCTTTTCCTGGTGATTGAATCACTTAGCCATTTTGGTGCTAGGGTTAGTTCTTTTGAAGGCATGGGTGGAAACCCTGCTAAGGATGGCGGCATGACATGGTCTATATGGGACTAGATTTTGAGTGTTCCTGAGTCCTCAAAAAGAGTATCTATGTCAATTGAAACCTTGTCTGCTTTGAAAACATGGGATGTCGTCTTGCTCAGTGTTTCCTCTAGGTCCAAATCCAGAATGAGGTGAGAAATCAGTGGCTTGAAACCCTTCTTGGATCTCGATCTGGTAACTTGGCCAGCAATAGAAAGCTCAACCTCGATGTCAAGTTTCTCTTCTTTAATCCTTGCCTATGCCTTTCCTACATCAGAAATGGGAATGCTAGTCACAACAGAAGTTTTACTTGTAGTACTCCTCTTCCCACTTTTTCTTTTTGAACTGGTTGCTCGTGTCGGATGAAATCAACAACTCCTAAGCCAATTTTCCATCTTGCGGATAGCACTGAAAGTGCATGTCTGAATACTATCCACCATCTTCTTGCTCCAATCTACTTCCAGAAGAGGTTCATCATGGACCCATTTCATAAACTCTAAGTCAAGTATGTCTTCATCATCAGTGGTGACACCCGAGGTATCCATGGGCAATTTCATGTCATGAATTTGCCTCAAATTTAGTCTAGACCAACTCCTTCTCCATACTTCAAATTCATCCTGGCAACCCTCCCAATAATCCTCCAACTGAGGAACATGCTGATCAGGTACCACTTTCTTTACATACTGAGCAATGAAACCCTTGCTATCAAAGTAATCCCTTTTTACAAATGACTTCAAATGAAACCTTTTAAATTCAAGTTCAAGATTTAATGCATCAGAAATAGACCTACAACTATAATGGCCGAAATCAATGGGAAAATTTTCACTTGTGTCGAATTCCTCACAATAATCTTTTGCGACATAAGCAAGCTGTCTAGATACTTTGATGAAAATGCAGGAATCTGGAACGTACCTAGGAAGTCTAAAGGGTTCACCCTTAAATCCTCCGAATCTTAAATAAGTGAAATGGCTGAACTGTATAATGAAACTGCCATATATGTTAACAAGCTCAACTGCTTCTGTAGACATTCTTCTATGCAAATTACCCTGTAATTCAAAGGTCAGCCTTCCAGCGAAAACATCATTCCAACGGAGATAATCATGAACATGCCCTTTCAAAGTTAGATTAGGATGATACCCATAAATCCTCATGCCTTGAACCCATTTTACATGAGACAACCCCGTCCACTCTCTCACACAGGCAAGCGTATATAACAGATAGGATGACATATAAAAATTAGGCATTCCAAGATAATTACTGAGGCCTTCATGTAACCTTTCCACAATAATAGTTCCCCAGTCAATGAATCGACTTCTTTCTAGAGTGACCTGGATGAAGAAATACATCCATTCTTCCTAGTAAAAAGAGTGAGAATTACCCTTCACCTTGCTCAGCAGTCTGACCAATTCTCAGATTGCTGGAATTAAATGTTCACGAGTTAAGGGTCTCAAAATCTTAAGAGCCAATTCCGTGCAATCATAGTTCTATAATATTGCTTCTTCTTAGAGAAAATCCCATAAGATTTACCAATGGTCCAGTCTTCATAGGGTTCCAGATGTGGAATACCCATGGCTTCCATTACCGTCTATCTATCAATAGACAACAAGACTTTACCATCATTTTTCCTTATGCACCTATTGCCCTTGTCGTAATGATTCATACATTCTAAGACTAACTTAGGGCAGGTAGCAGCTTTGGGAAAGGCAGCGGCTTCTAATAATCTGCTCTGAGCCACATCTCTCATCATGGGGTCTACGGTTGAATTCTTTACTCTCTCCAGAAAGACATCTAAATCTAGCTGAACCAACGCTGTATCACCCAACTCCGGTAAAGAGCTTACGAGGAAAGATGAGCTCATCAATTTGGGCAAAATAGGCCTCATGTTTTGGTTTGTGGTTTTCCCGAATCAATCCCAGGCGAAGAAGGAAAGTGAAAACAAAAACAAGCAGCTAAAAGAACACCCAAATCTTTTAAAACAAACTGTAGCAATTTAGAAAATTATTGAACATAGCTTCCTCTGCCCTTTGTAAACCTCTATCGCAGCCTATTTTCCCCGCTCTGAAATCTCCTTCTCAAAATCTTCTTAAGAAAATAATAATCCCAATGAGACAACTACTCAGTTTTAAAGTTGAGAAAATCTTACCCATCATTACTAAAGCTGCCTTCATTACTCCTTGTTTGTGTGACCTTACTTTGAAATGATTGCACTGAGGTACGTCTTAACCATTAATTCACTTCTCCTCTGACACATTAGATCCTCACACATACTTGCCATAAATGACAGATTTCAAATTATTAGAGAAAGAATATTCCTTCCCTCGGCGGCCGTCTATTGTGTTCTAAAAGTTCGCGCCGTCACCACGTGGCAAGTCACATGTCTTCCAAGGAACCTATACATAAAACTTAGAGCCTTGTGAAACCATCACAAAATGATATTAACATGACAAATATTGAACCTTGAACCTTGAACCAAAAAGGTTCAAAGAATGCAAAATGCCGACAAGAACTAGCAAAGCTTAAAATTGCGCGGGAGGAAAGATATTCAAAACAACGCCTATTGAACTTTGAACCTTGAAAAGGTTCAAGTTCAAGTTCAAGGTTCAAGTTCAAGGTAGTGAAACCTAACAAGGACCAAATGACATAAGCAAAAATTTAAGCAAGTTCTTGACTGATGAATTAGACAAGCATTACTTCATACAGAGACGCATATGGAATGAAATTTTTTATATGGGTCCAACACTGATAACATATAATATCTTTTCTATGTATGAAATAAATGTGGGGGTTATGCAATGACAATGTTCTGGTTAATATTATGGAAATACTGTTTTGTTGTCCCTGATACAACTATAAACTTATGTTATCAAAATTCTCTTTGTCTCTTATGGGGATGATGATTAATTGTTGTGTCTAATTATTCCTTCAAAGTATGCAAATAATGGTGTTGTTTCTAATTGTTCACTTCTAATCGTGCCACCCGAATATGCAAATGACATTTGCTTGCTTTGGGCCGATTTAACCACAGATACCAGTAAAAAAAATAAAAAAAACCTTATTTGTATTGCACAGATCAGTTATCTGTGATAAACCTTATGTATGGAAGCTTATCTAATAGTCAAAAAATGTATAAAAAATATTGTTTATTAAATGGTTCATATAGATTGTCTTTGTTATATGTCAAATGATCAAACTTAAATACAACATGTCCATTAATTTTCTAGTCATCATGCTCTAGGACTAAGTTGCAAACTTGTGTTGTGCATAGGGACCATAGATTTTGTAATGTTCCCTTTTCGATGTTGTCATAGTTCAAATTATTTATCAATAATTAAAGAATAGATTATCAATTTATCATACTAGATAATTAATTCTTTCATCCCTAATCCATAATTCTTAATTCAATGCACCAACCTCTGTTACTACTTCAACTTTAAGGAAGGAGGAGGATATGTATGTTACAAAAGCACATAGAGACCAAATACAATAGGTTCCCTCAAAGTTTATAGATCCAAACCCTTACCTATCTTGGGTCTATACCCTCAAGGCTTATGGGTCACTGATCCCCACCCTCTCTTGGAACTTAACCTATTGCTTGGATTTAGACCGCTCCTCTTTGGGACATCTCAGTCCCATCTTCTTAAGTACTGGCAGTAATAACATGGTTTAGACTATAAGCATACTATTTTCTTATGTATTATGAATATATTATTATTATTATTATTATTTATTATTAAATTATATTTCAAAGTAGGGACATTATAGTGAATGGTATCTTTAATTTGATTAAATATTCAATTTGATCATCAGAAGTATGTTGGCACAAAATAAAAAACAAGTACTAAAAGACAAAAGAAAAGGAAAGGTTTCATATCACTAACGTCAACTTGAGCATAACTACTTCTATGGATATCATTCACATACTACTTTAATTCATCATCATCACTATCAATATCGGTAGCTCTATTGGCATCAAGGTGTTTTTTGTTTTTTTGTTTCTTTGATAAAATTTCTTTGCATGCAGTTTAAAAAATTATCCATATGAGGAGTAATTCATTTAAAAAATAGTCAACAAAAGGCAAAATTTCATAGATTAATTGTTCTATATATGATCAAAATACATTTGCATACATATTCAAAATACAATACAAAGATGATATAGGTGAGAATCAAAATATTGAGGGATAGAATCTTACGTGATTTGAATCCATGGAATCATGGTCATTCCATGCATAAATTATAGGCTTAATAGAGGCAGCCAACTACGAAACTTTCTTAGTGAGTCTGTGTATGCAACTCATTATATCTTGTAACCCTTCATTTGAGTTGACATGATTTTTTGAGGCTCTTAGTGGGCATTCAATAGATGGATGTAAAATCTCTATGGATGAACTAGATTTGCACTTCATACTACCTGCTTCTCTATTACTGTTTTCCACCTAAAATACAATGTCAATTTTAACATATAGTTAGTCCAATTTTTTTTTAATTAAATAACACAATGCAGATTGAACCAAAAAGCCATACACTTACTCATAATTTGTCCATTTTGGCTTGCAACCCGCCTTGGCCAAATGACATATATTCAATGCTCACATTATCTCTTGTTCTCTTGCCTTTGTGACTCATTGTCAAATATTCTTCAGAACACATACTTTCTTTTAATGCCTCCCACTATTTTGTAGATAGAGGGGAGTAGTCAAATCTCTCTTTTCCCTCCATGATTTCTTTTATACAATTGTATCTAAAATTGTTCATCAAAAGTCTCATCTTGTTTTTATAATATTTTCTTGAGATTTGTCCACCAATAGTGTCAAAGGCATTTTCTATTTTTTGAATAACATTTTCCACACTTTGTGGATCTTGGTCTACAAAATTTGATTTACATATATCCAAATGGTCCCTACATGTTACGCCCAACTCAATGGCCCACCTTGCAACATTTTGTCCAATGGGTTCACCATCTCTTGATACCTAAACCAAGAACGCCTTCTTCTCTTCAATTTTTTTTTTTTTTTTTGCATTCTTCTCTATAGATCTATATGAATCTTGACTCAATCTCTTTCTTTTAACAAAAGCGTCCACATCTTCTGTTAAATCCCTACCAATATTTCTAGCTTATCCAGTACTTCCATCAAAAGTTGCAGATGCAACAACTTCACTCTGAGCCACTAGAACTTCATGCTCCTCTTCCACATTATGTGTGGCATGAGTAGATGGATCAGTAGTGGTCTCTGCATATTTCACTTCAAACACATCCTTTAAACTTGAATAAATCATCTGCAAATTCATTGTTCCTTTGCTCTCTTGTTTTTCAATAATTTCTCTTAGACTTTGTGTTAAGAGATCACTATGTGGTATATTAGGCTACATATCACCATGTGGTATATCAGGCTACACATCACCATGTGCTTTGTGAGATTTAATATCACCACAACTATAGTTTTCACCAAGTACATTTGTTGAGTCACAAAAAAGTTGGCTTCTATGAGTTGGCCGCATTGTATCTTTACTTTCTTTTTATTTTTTCTCTACTTTTTCTCTACACTGTTTTTCTTGGCTGAAAAACAAAAAAATAATCACATCATGTCTTATGTACATAAAACTCTTGCCTATAAAATATTATTAAAAAATAAATATACTACTTAGTGGATTTACAACTTGCATGTTTGTCAAACCTAGATGTGATAAAAAATCATTATTTTTGGCCACACGTTCTTCACGAGAGCACTCATAATCTGTGATTGGAACTTCAAAAATATGATCACTATCATCTAATTTGTTCCTTAAGTTATTTTTCCTCATTTCTTGATGTCCAAATAAACAATAATGTATAATTAGCTCATCAAACCGAAGAGATCTCATTACCAGAAAAAACAACTTCATTTAGACAATCACTCAGCCATACCATAAAACAATCATGCCAAAAGAGGATCTTGGAGCATTCTTTAAAAGTTAATACTTTTACTTCTAATTGGTAATTAAATATGACTTCCCACTAGTTCTTTGCCGAATTTCTAGCTAAGAAAAGCTTCTCTTAGTAGAGGTGAACATCTAACAAGAGATAATAGAAATGAAATTCAAATACCTTTTTTTCCTCAAAACAAAAAATAGTAGTCTGCAAATAAGTTTGAGTAGATAAGTTTGTTCTGTTCTGATATGCTGTTATGTTTCACACAAAAAATGGAATTCATATATACTATTCTGTTTCACACACCACAAACAATAATAGTCTACAAATAAGTTTGTATAGTGAGAATTAACTATCATAAAAACCAATATATTATAAACCTAAAGAATATCACTGTCACGAAATACAATCATCATGCTTATAAAGACTTCAATAAATTCATGAGAACAAAGCTAAAGGGGGATTATTATTGTCAAAGATCTTCATTGAATAATGCGGCAATGATAATACAAAGCAACAATGAACTTTTTTCAATTCACAAAGCATATCTTGGTGAATCATAGTTTGATACATAGAACAATGAATCATTTAGAGTAGGTATAAGGCAATAACAAACCATACCATGATAGTCATAGAGCTAAAAGATTGTCATTATATAGTAGTCCCAATAGATGTAGAGCGATCCATGATACAAAGATAGAGTAAAGTACAATCTAAGATAATGGCTATCTACAAAGACATTTCATCAAATGCTTGTCTTGTACTCATTACTATTATAAGGCACAACTAACAGTCACAGTGTTGCATGGTTACAAATATTAAAGAAAACATATTCATATAGAAAATTTGTTCAACATTAAATCTTTGAAACAAGTATTAGTTAGAAGGTCCATGTCCTTACAACATAGAACAATCTTAAAACAACATAAAAGTCTTCAATAAAAAGTCATAAAATGGGGCTCATCAATAATCACTTGCATTGCCAACAAGATCAGAATCTTGATCACTACTATCTGCATCTGCTTGATTTTGTTCCTCATCCTCATTTGAGAAATGTAATACATTCTCTCTCCCAATTTCTTCATTTGTAATCAAAATTTCTTCTTCAAACACTCTCTCATTGTCTTCATCCACTTCTTCAAATGTTTCTTGTAAATTAGCATATTGCCCATTAGGCATTACATTGACAACTTCCATGAATTTTTTTGTTTCGAACGAGACTCTGTTTGAATGACATAAGACCATCCCGGGCTTCTTACATCATCAATTAGAAATGACTGGTTAATTTGAAGAGGGGAAACATACGACTCATCTGTCTCTGATAAAAATTATCGTGTATTTGCACGCACAAATCCATGCTCATCAAATTGTACCATGAATGGTCGGATCCACTCACATTTTAATAATATAGGACTATTTTCACCAAAATCCACTTGAATAATATCTTGGATGAATTCAACATAAAATTTCTTCTCATTACCATGAAGAAATTCAGTACTAACAACACAATCACAATTAGTCTTTCCTTTGTCTTTTTCTTCCACTCTTAAGTGACTACCATAGGCTCACATTCCACTAAAATGCATAGCTCATAAATGTGGAGATTGTGAAAGTTCACTTTCCTCTATTGTTATATCGTGACCTCCTTCTTTTGCATCATTGATTACATTAGCAATCCATTCTTCAAAATTTGGAAAAGAATCACCTCCAATCAAATCATGATGGTTGCGATTTTGAGGTCGATGTTGCATCCAAGTTTGATTCTCTTTTCCATATTTTCTACATTAAATAATGATGTAAAAATAGTAAGATTAATAATATAAATGTGAAAATGCAATTGAGTAAATAAATTATTGTGTAATTTTTTTTACCTACGCCACTTATCCAACGAAGATGTGTTTTGAAGAATAAAGGCATGTATTGCACTTCTTTCTTGATATGATAGCTTGAAGCGACATCTATTGCCTTCTACTACTTCACCTGCAAATCTATCATTTTCATCATCATCCCATACACGTCGATTGATAAATTTAAAATCCTTCATATATTCTATACAAAATCCCATGGCCTCTTGCATTGAATATCCCTTAGATATGTTGCCTTCTGGTTTTGCCCTAGTACGGACAATTTTTTTCAAAACCTTCATATATCGTTCTATAGGATACATCCATCTCATTCTTATTGGGCCACAATTCTCTAGTTCATATTCTAGATGTATCAAAAGATGCACAAAAATGTTAAAGATTGTTGGTGGGAATTCTCGTTCCAATAGACAAAGGACTTCAACAACCTCCTCCCTTAAACTATCAAAGTTCGAAGGATCTAATACATGTAAGCTCATTCTCTTTAATATTAGGCCCAATATTTACCACAATAGGTAAGATATTCTCAATTATGACACGATAGTCATGGGTCTTGAGGCCTCTTAGGCTATTAATGTCAGTTTGGCTTCTGATGCTTCTACTTACATATCCAGTGGGAAAGTGAGTTTGAGACATCAACTGTAAGAATTGTGCATGTTGCTCCTTTGTCCAGATGTAAGGAGCACCAGGTTTTCTATATTTTTCATTATCATATTTTTCAACCCAAATATTTATATGAATCTTTATTTCTCAAAAGTCTTCATGTGATGAAATAGTATCTAAGGCACCAAAAAGAGTTTCTATACTAGCATAGGCTATATTTTTCTCGGCATGCATAAAGTCAACAATATTCCTAATGGCTATATCCTTAAAGTATGGCAACTTATACAATATGCACAACCATTTTACATTGCTTTCATTACATGGATCATTTCTACTACCCACAATCCCATCATTTTCAATAAATGGAATTCTTTTATGTTCGTACTCAATAATGTAATCACCTATTATTAGCAATGACGCTTCACGATTCTCTTTTTGACCATTGAAACAAGTTTTTTGCTGACGATATGGATGATCCATTTTAAGGTAAGCACAATATCCATAATAAATACACTTACACAAACATCTTGAGTACCTCACAAAATCCTTAAAGTTGCAAGCATGACATCCGTGGTATCCATGAACAGAGAGACTAGATAATGTGCCATATGTAGGAAGATCATGGATCATAAACAATAAGGAAGCTCTTAAAGTGAATTTGATTTAATGACCATCCCTTAAAGATTCAATTGCTTCAATTCCTTTCCACAATTCCATTAGCTCATCATACAATGGCTCTAGATAAGCATTTATTGTTTCTGAAGTCACACTTTTCTTTCCTGGTATAATCAATGATAACATTAAGAAAAATGGTTCAGTTGCTAACCATGGAGGCAAGTTATAATTTATTAGAAACATTGGCCAAGTTGACCATTTAGTACTTTGAACCGAGAATGGGCTCACCCCATCTAGAGCCAAACCCAACCTTATATTATGAGGATCTTGAGAAAAATTAGGCCATCTATTAGGCACATGTCATTGTTTTCCATCAGTGCTCTTATTTTGGGCATGCCACTGCATAAGTTCAGCAATGTCTTTGCACCTATACATTCAGAGTAATCACGAGATTATCAGAAAGTGGTGAAGAACTGTTCTAGGAACCACAAATTATTTCAACCCTTGTCTATACCTTGCTTCATGACATTTTAGACATTCATTATCACTTGCAAGATTTTTGCGAAATAATACACAACCATTCACTCATGTGTGGATGTTTTCATACCCCAAGCCAAGCTTACTGATTTTATTTTTACATTGACTTTGTTTTGTTGGCAATGTGGAGTTAGTTGGTAACAATGAACTTAATAATGTGAATAACTGATCTATACTCTCATTTGTCCAACCGTGCACCACTTGCAAGTTAAGAATTTGAAGAATTGTTGTCAAATGACTTAACTTAAAATTAGCATAAACATACTTTAAATCATCCTCCATTGACTTGGCCCAATCATCTCTTAGACCCCCATTCAACATTCTATCAACTTCAAACCATTCATCAAACATTTTTGCTTCTTCGTCTATGTTTGGTGCCACTTCATCTATGTTTGGTGCCACTTCATCTATGTTTGGTGTCACTTTGTCTATTTTTTTTGCCTCTTCATCTCTCATAGTCTGCAATTCTATCATATCTTCATAATAATTGCAATCCCAAGGGCTTATACCACTATGCCCACAACTTATCATATATAGATAAATCACATTTCTTTTTTTCACCTTTCCACCAACACAATCATTACATGGAAATGTATATTTGTCCAAGCTCCTCTCATTAGCTACTATTTCACCATGTGCATGATATTTCTCTGTAGTCAACCTTTGACACTGATCCATATGTAATATTCTACATTCTAGTATTAATTTAGTTTCTAATTCCAATAAAAATAAATAAATTTGAAAACGGAGATGCGAAAACATTGTTGAAAGTAGTCACTTTTAATAGAGACCATAATAGAAAGAAGAGGATACAATGAGTTATTGTTTTGAGATCTATCTTACATTCATTTGAAGTTTGCCTACTAAGAATGGAATATGTGTGTGTTTCCTATTAGCTTACTTTCAACAATGAGGGTTTCAAATTACCTCTAAATTTACTACAGAGGGCCTCACTGACTTCAAATTCATTGTAGCAAACTTTGACTTCCTTGCCCGCCTTTTCAAAAGTCTCTAGGTCATATCCAAACAAGCTTTATCACCCATGCAAGTGATTCAATACCTATTCATGAGAATAAAAAACACAAAAAATAATCCAAAGATGACACATTCAAGGAACATTCAAGTAACTAGTGATATTCAATGATGACACATTAATAATTTATACTTTGACGTAAAGAAATTCAAATACAACATAATCATGAAATTTTTGTTTAATACATAAATTTATACAAGATTGAAATCATATTTTATATATCTTACTATCGACGTAACCATTGCACTTTATTTGGTGCAAGTGCTAGTTATTTTGTGGATGACTAATGGAAATCAGACAAAAGTTATGCACTTTACAGGCAACTTCCAAATGTTTGATGGCCGCTCCTTCTGAAATCAAAAGTGACAAGAAAAGTGTAGAGTGGATTTTTGAGCACGTTATCAAGCACTGCAATGAGGATTGGATCATTTCTGGACTCATCAGAGCTCTTCATGTTTCAAATGAAAATTTTAAGCTCAAGAAAATGATGCCCCTGAAGAGTATTTCCTTATATGTTCACAATGAGTCAATTATGCAGGCACAAATAATGGGACATCATGGAGTTTGGTCATGTTATAACTCCATATTTGGCTTTTGTGGATGACTAATAGAAAGATGAAAGCTATAAACTTTACAGGGCACTTCCAAATGTTTGATGGCCACTCCTTCTGAAATCGGAAGCGACAAGAAAAGTAAAGAGTGAATTTTAGAGTACGTTATCAGGAAGTGCAATGAGGATTGTATTATTTCTAGACTCATCAGAGCTCTTCTTATTTCAAATAAAAATTTTAAGCTCAAGAAAATGATGCTGCTGAAGAGTATTTCATCATATGTTCACAATGAGTCAATTGTGCAGGCATAAATAATGGGACATCATGGAGTTTGGTCATGTAATAACTCCATATCTGTCATTGATGTCAATATGTTGCAAAGGTGTGAACCGGCATATGAGAGAACCGGTATAACGATTGTGAACCGACATTTATGCCAAAGTGAAGCGGTGTGCCTTGGTCAAGTAATAACTTGTGCAGAGAGTGTCAATTGGGGAAAATGTCTTCCTCAACCTTTAAAGGTAAATCTTTCACTGCTGACAACTTGCTTGATCTTGTGCATACTAATTTATGTGGTCCTATGAAAACTAGGAGTGTGCAGGGTGATAGGTACTTCATGATTCTCACTGATGACTGCTCAAGAATGATGTGGGTCACATTCTTGAAAGACAAGTCTGAGCCTTCTTGTCTGACACTTCTTCTTTGACAGCAACAAACACAATATCTTCATTTTCTTCATCCTCTGATTCTTCATCTGTGACACCTTCATCAACTGCCACAAAATAGTTTCTTTGGTTTGTCCTTGTTATCGCCATTAGGACAGTTTACATCAATATGTCCTATCCGGTTGCAAGAAAAGCATTTCAAAGGTAGCTTACCTTTGTATTTACCGGTTCCTTTAGGAAGCTTCCTGGTAAGGAGAGATTCAAATGCCATCAGAATCTCCTCATCATCCATTTCTCTGCTCTGTCTTGGTTCACCACTAGTGCTAGCTTCTTTTCCTTTTCTGGATGGAATAGCATAGGCTTTAAAAGCCGATTCAGTCTTTTGAACACTACCATCAAAACTATTTAGCTCATAGGCTATCAACTTTGCTATGATGGAGTCCAAGGATACCTTAGTCTTTTCTATTGATCTCGACTCCTGAATAGCAGCAACCCTTATTGCATAGACCGACAATAGGGATCTCAGGACTTTGCTTACCACAGTGGAATCTTCTATTTTACCACCTGCACTCTTGATATCTCCAACAATAGTTTTGATTCTTATTCCATACTATTGAATGGTCTCACCTTCAACCATCCACATATCTTCAAACCTCCCTCTTAGGCTTTCTTCCTTAGCCTTTTTTACATGTTCATCACCGCCATAGATATTTTCAAGAGCATCCCATACCTCTTTGGGATTTACCTTGTCCTGAACATCAATAAACTCAATGTCAGATAGACTACTAATTAGGGCTTCCATGACTTGCCCATTTTCTTGTATCTCTCTCTTTTGGTCATCGGTGAGAGTACTGGTAGGGGCAACATAGACATTTTCAACATAGCTCCAGTGTTGAGCACCCATGCTTCTGATGAATATCTTCATCCTATCTTTCCATATACCAAAATTTTCCCTATTAAACTTTGGACCTTCCCTCTTCATCATTTGACTGGGATCTTTACCTCAAGTGGTTAAGCTTATAGCACAGAGGACCTAGAGGACGCTCTGATACCAATTGATAACTCAATGATGAGCAAATAGTACCAAACCGGTACTGAGAGGGGGGGGGTGAATCAGTACATACAAACCAACACTATCTTAAACCGGTTTGACTGCAAGCACTTCAAAAGACTGGGAGACAGAGATACCGGTTTGAAACAGAGTGCAACTGGTAAAGCAAAGAATGTCTGAGACAAGCATTAACTGGTTACTCACTTAGCCTTTCACTCAACTTGAGACTACACTACCTTTTCACCCTTATGCATAAACAGGTAATCTATCATCAGATTATAATAGCAGCTAGTTCAACATGTTTTATTGACAGGCATAAAACACAGAACCATCATGTGCTTGACAAAAAATAGCAAAGCACCACACGATAAAAACATCACACATGACACACATATTTTTCATGTGGAAACCCAACTGGGAAAAACCACAGTGGGAATGAGTACCCACAAGCTATTTTTGAACTCTTTGGAAGTCCGCTCTGTTAGGAACCTTGTCCGGTTAGAGACAATACAATAGGTTCTGCTAGGAACTGATCCTGTTATAGATCACCTAGTTAAGGGATGGCTACAATACCTGATTAAGGGTTAAACCCTGTTAAAGGTTACCTTGTTAGAGGATTTCAAGAACTCAATAGCTAAAGGACTTCAAACTCAGTAGCTTAGAGTTACCCTGTTAAAGGATTTACAACAAGCCAGTTAAGGCTACCCTGTTAAGGGATTTTCCAACTGTTGAGGTGGTTAGAGATCAACAGGTATTACAATGACCTAGTAGGAGCACTCAATGCCAACGCAAATCTGCTTAAGCTCATCTTCTCCTTTTGCACTTACACTCTGCAGGTATCACTTCTCTCCTTTTTGGTCTGGCAAGAAACACGTATCCTTTCTCTTGGATACTCACACACAACTTTTGCCAACAACCCTAGAAAGAGTCACAACATCGACCTTATAGAAAACAGTTAGGTTGAATGCATAAACCCTAAACCCTAAACCTAATAGGCTAAGGAATTCAAACGGTTCAATCCTGACCGTTGAGCATACTACGTTAATCTCCATCGTTCATTTTCCGCTGTTTTATAGTATTCTCATATTCCTGAGGTAGATAGGCAAGATCTTCTTTCCACTGTTTCCATGGCAGCTGATAACCCATCACACATTATCACCGTTTTATAGTCTTCTCATATTCCCGAGGTAGATAGGCAAGATATTCTTCATGCACCCAAGGCTTACGTGGCAACACGATCTTCTTCTTGTTGTCATGCTAACTCATCGCAGAAAGTCACCGGTTGAGCCACACAGGCTTGAAGAACTTCAACCAGAAACCCTAAGGTTGAGACTACGAACCGGTAGTCATTCAACGCTTCCATGTGCTGGTTCCCATAACCATATGCCGAGCACACCACTTCACTTTGGCACAAATGTCGGTTCACAATCGTTATACCAGTTCTCTCATATGCCGGTTCACACCTTTGCAACATATTGACATCAATGACAACATACAATGTCATTATGTCCACATACTGGTTCTCATAATGCCAACATATACATATATATATATACATATATATATATATATACATATATATATATATATACATATATATATATATATATATACATATATATATATATGTATATATATATATATATATGTATGTATGTATTTATATATATGTATTTATATATATGTATGTATATATATAAATACATATATATATATATATATATGTATGTATGTATGTATATATATGTATATATATATATATACATATATATACAATTAGAATATTTTTAATTTTTAATTTAAGATATTATAAAGAATAATTTAAATATTTAAGGTAAAATATTTATTTTAATTGTTTTAAATCCAAGTGAAATTGTTATACTTTTATTCTTATTATATTTTTAATAGAAATAAAAATATAATATAATACATCTGCTAATAAAATAATTTCTTATTTATAAATAAAAATAATATTTAAATAATAAATAATTTACTAACAAAAATATTAGGATAAATTTTTTATATCATTTCCACAAGTACCTAATTTCTTTAAGAGAAGAGCTAGACAATTATCTAGTCATTTATTTAGTCATTTCTCTACCATCTATCAAATTAGTCATTTATTTAGTCATTTTTATTTGTGTGATCTCACCCGATGACCAAATTAGTCATTTATTTAGTCTTTGATAGCTTTGTTGTAAAAAATGACTAAAATTTGGTCAATTTTACTTGTCATGACTAATGTTTTTGGTCACGTAGTCATTTATTTGCCATATTTCTACTAGTGGCGGTTAGGCTTCCTTAGAGGAACTAGGCTCTGATACCAACTGTTGAAATCAAGGAACACTAAGAAGGGGGGTGAATCAATGTTCTATTGGTAAATAAATTTTCAAACTTATTCTTAGACCACCAGAAAATGCAAGAAAGTAAAATGGAAAAACACAAGATAATTAATCAAAAAATTATAACACCAAGATTTTTATATGGAAACCCAAAAAGGAAAAAACCACGGTGGGATTGGAACCCATAATATTCATATACTATGATCAAGAGTACATAAATATTACATAAGGGGAATGCACATGCATTCAGGAACACTGCTTAGAACCAAAGTTTCAATTACAATATGGAAGTCTCATTGACTTACTGATCATTTACAATGATAATTACAATAATTTACCTCCAAACGAGCATCAAACAATTCTTGGATGAGTTCCAATTAAGTACAAGAAGTATGACTGTAACTGCTCTATTACTCTGCCATGTTCTACTTCGTAGTCAGCTACCAAATCAAGAATGCATATGTGAAACTGAACCAAAATGGTTTCTCGATCACTGCTCACTTATATCTCACCTCAAAAAGATCTCCTACATCGGTCATATATATCCTCAATCACAAAATAAAATATTCATCAAGTCACCCAACCATAATATGCAATGTAATGTGTAACTGGGTGTCGACTTAAACCGGATCCCTAAACCATATGCGAATCAACCAAATAATGTCTAAATTATTTCTTCATGTCGGCCCTATCATCCCATGCACGAATCAAACCACTGCAATCACTGCAAAGATTCTAGACCAAAAGTGCTCTGCTTATCCTCGAATAGCGGTGACAGATTACCGGATCACTTCCTCTACTAGTTACCAAAAACCATGACTACCAGATAGGATTTCCATGAAGAGTTTCCATCAATGACAACCCTAAACCATTATACATGCATTGGTATCCACCGGATGAGTGTCAATTTACAATAGGGACATCCTTGGCTCTCTTCCATGAAAGCGATCGCTTCTACTGTTCATAAGTGTTTGAAATTTCCTCATAATGATAAAATCATAACTATTAATCATAGCATGTATCAACCTACAATTAGGCATGGAGACGTTTGTCTTGATTAATTTTGGTCTAAATGATTCCAACCTCTTCAACCTAGAATTGATGCTCTCTTTAGATCATATCAAAACTAGAAAAATGAAATGATTTTATCCTTGAGTAAATCTTGAAATCCAACACTTATCATTCCTCTTGATGATCATATACCCCTTCTTTAGGATAATATTATTCTTCCTCCTAAGGAAAGAAATAATCTTCTTCCCAAAGAGGCACATATTCCTTCTCCTAAAGAGAAGAATATCCTTTCTCCTAAGAAAATAGATATTCTTCTTCGTAAAGAAGAATTTATTCCTTCTCCTATGGATTAGTCTACTCTTCCTCCCAAAGGTAGAAAAACTCTTCCTCTTAAACATAAATATATTCCTCCTAAGGCTATACCTATCCCTCCTCCTCATGATGGACCTGATCTCCTTCCTACACCTCCCATTCCTCCTTTATATGGTGTGGTTCCTCCTCCATCTTATAGAGAGAATCAACTGGCCTCTCCTATTGTCCAACCTAAAAGACCTCAACCCATTCATCCTTCCCTAAAAGAAGAGATGAAGCTTATACCTAATGAACCTAAACCTCCTCAACCTTCAACCAAAACTAGACGAAAATGTTGTGTGAGAGAACATAGATGGATACGTCGTGCTAGAGCTCGTGAAGTTTCTTCCCAATTTATTTCTTCTCCTAAAACACCAATTTTTGACATGATTCCATTTTATCCTAAGAAAGATGTTCAACCTAATTCCCCAAGATGCAAAATACTTAAAATAAATAATGGTTCAAGTTCTATTCCTATTAGAAATCCTATTCTTATTAATTTTGATGAAGAAATGGGTGAAGATGTTAATGATGAAAATGTTGACCCTAATATTTTTGATGATGAATATGAATATATTGATGTTGACAATGATTTATCTGCAAAATTTTCAAAAGAATTAATCATAGCTGCTAGTAATGAACAAAGTGATCCATCATTAGAGCATGGTCCTTGTTTGGAACTTTTGATAGCTCCATCTACTATGCTCAATGTGGCTCCTCTTGTGTGTTGTCCGCCTTCTTTAAATAATGATCAGCAAGATTGGGGGAGGATGATTTGCTTGTTTAGCTTCATTAGCACCGTAGATTCTCTCTCTTTCTCTCCTCTCTTTCCTATTTTTGACATTCTTCTATTTGTTGTCTCTAGTGATGTCTAATTGAGTATGATGCAAAGCGTTGAGATCTCTTTTTGGTCTCTTCCATGTTGACTCAAAAGACACATCATGTGTTCCCTTCTTCCATGGTGGTTTCCTTTCTTTAAGGGAAGAGGATAATTATATATATATATATATATGATATACATAGGTTATCACAAAAAGAATATTGACTCCAAAGTTAGGTGAAACCACCTCGTGTTTTGTGTTTTGTGTTCATTATCCTTTGATTTATCCTCTCTTGGGGGGTAAGGATAAATTATTGCAATAATGTGCTTGTGTTTCTTGGGTGTATCCTACCTTAAAGCAATTTCTCCCAATAAGGCATGTACAATTGTTTTAACATGGGGGCATACACTCCGCTCATGATTTTCTCTCTTGGTACTTAAAGTAACTTAGCGAACTTTGTCTTTTCTTTGTAATTTTTTTGGTGCTTCGTCTTTTCATGACTCATAGTAAGAGATCCTTACTAGTTGTAGTCATGGTTTTCTTTCTCTCTTTCATGATCTTTCCTTTTACCTTATCATTGAAGTCATAAGATCCTAAAGTCCACTAGGGGCTTGATGAATCATTCCTCTTTGACATGGTGAAAGTTTTTCAATCTAAACTCCTTCTACTTTACCGATAGTATTTTCATAAGCTCATACTCCTGCTAAAGTGGGGGATAAATGTAACATCCTAGAATTGCACCCCTTTCAATTTTTGACTACATTAGGGTCTTCACCTTAGTGTTTGCACCCCTTATCCTGATTGAAGACCTTCTTATGCTCACACATATCAAAAACCTCATGCAATTCATTGATGGACCCTGTTGCCACATTGATCCTGCCCCAAATTAGGGCAAGACCAAGGTATGGCACCCTGTTCCCCATTAATGGGGATCTATCTTGGACCCCTCTCCCTGACATATCTCAAATTTAAAGTGGGAAAGTCCCCCCTATGTCGGCTCAAGTTGAAAAATTAGTCAATTAATCCTACAAGCAAGTATATAAGAGGGATTTACCCTCTCATTTGACATCTAATGAAATTGAATGAAGCATCGGAGCATTCAAGAGATCAAGCATTCAAGAATTCAAGAGCAATTGAGCATTTCCAGTCTTCCTTCAAGCTTTGGAGTAGCAATAGAGTCACAATTTCAAGCATTGAAGAGGAGATCATCATTCTAATTCATGAAATCATAATTTCATGTGGAGGCAAGCAAAACTTCACAAAGAGGTATATGAATTCTATTTTCAATCAATTCAACATCCCCTCAAAGAGGAGGATTTCTACTTTCATTACTTTCAATTACATGTTTTCAACCACTTGGTTAATTCCAAAACTGGGGTTTGACCTAAAGACAAGCCCCTATTCCCAACACATTTCCCTTTCCTTCTATGTGCAGAAAGTAGGTGCACAACTATACTTCTGGATTTAAGCTTTATTTGTAGAGATGGAAAAACCCTTTTCGACGTGTGAAAATATTGGAGGACCAATAGGAGGGCGACCTAGTTCAGACACACGGTCCCTACAACTTTTGGTGGATTTCACAAAGCAACTTCGAATCATCTCAAACTTCTGAGATCCATATGCATGACTAAATCCCAAATCTGTAGCTCATTGTTTTCTCATAGTTTGTCTTCATTTTCAGCACTTATTATTAATTCAATTAATCAACCTACAAAAGAGGGTCAATTACATTCCAAACACAATCAATCTACTTAGTATTCAGTCCTTTGAGTCATTTAGGATTGGATTTGGTAGATTCATCCCCCTCTTTTCAATGTAAAGTCTCCCCAAGTGAAAATTGAGCTTAGTGAATCCTCCTTTCCTCGTGGTGGATTTGCTAAGCTTCCAATTTTACACTTAAAACTATATGACACAATAAAGGGATATAATCATGTACAACCATATAAATAGCCAAAAAGGACAATGAAAAAGGAATATAATGATGAAAAGACATTGAAGCATGTAGGGAAGTTGTAGGTTGTTTAAAGTTTTTATGTAAATCTACAAGCATTGAAAGGACAAAAGTGTATCAGGTGGAAACATTATTTAAAAAGAACAACACAATAAACATAATAATATAGTTATCTGTGATGTATTTTAAAACATTAACAAGATGGAGGAAACTTATAATATTACACATTGTTGAAGCTATGAGTTTAACAATCTCTAAGAGCAAGAGTCTAGAATTAGCCTCAAAATCAACCTTTGCAGCCCTTGTAACTATAGATTTCAATCTATTCTAAGAGTTGTATACACAAAGTGCATTGAAAACCTTTGATTAGAGAAATGAGCTTAATAGGGGTGTTAGTATCATACTGCATCATGTACAAGTCTTTTGTTGAGATCTGCAATAATTTATTTGCCACTTCATTAGATGCAGTAACATAGATGCAACCAGTATGATCATAAAGCCTTAGTTGTAATATATATTGATAAATATATTCAAGAACTTGCACTTGACACCTAGGGTAGAACCATTCATTAACCTTTTTCTAAACATATTTTTTAAAATTATTTCCCATTGACTATTAGAGGGCAAGTGGGATAACAAAAAATATCATGTTTGATCATTTGAATGATCTCTCTTATAGTTGTTTCAACTACTTCTATAAGTTCAAAACATTGATCTAGAACAAAGGCAATTGTTATTCTTGTATATGGGATATTGAGTTGTCTAGGGGTTGAGGGCAAAAGCCCTACATCAGATGCTAATCTCCCTCTTTGTATGAGCGGCTACGTTTCTGGGATAGAGGGGTTAACATTCATAAGTGTCACAATAGTGTTGTTAATAAATTTTCCATTAAAGTATCCCACCCACCTGTTGATAATAGAAATGATTAGTAAATCACCACCACAACGTTTATTTTCCAATTCTTCACCTATAGCCTACCATGCATCACCCCAAAGGTTCACATCAATATAAAAGTTAGATATTTCATTGATTTTCAAAGTCTTATGCATGACCTGTGTGTCATATTTTCTTTGTATTATTGTTGTGTTTTTGATATCAACCAAATTGCCAACTATACTAACCAGAGTGTAGTTGCTATAGTTAGCAATCTCACTTATTCGTGTGAAGGTTGAAAACTTTGCAGTGGGTGCAATGCTGTCATCACATCGTTTCAATATAGAGGACTGGTCTAGCTTGTTGTATTTTGTGTCTAAGTCTTTGACAAAGCCTTTGGTTGGAGACAAAGTAAGTTGCTCCTACCTTAACTCTGCTATGGTGCAACACTGCCATTTTATTGAAGCAAGTAATCCTAATATCAGTCCTATCAGCATCGATCATGTCAAAGTTGAAGACTTGACTATTAATCTTTGGTGTACTGTACGAGCGTATATTCTCCTTATTTGTGACACAACCTTTTATTGTCTATTTTGTTTGTTAATGGTTAAGTCCTCTTATAGGTATGACTATTTCAGTTTTGCCAGATTCTGTTTCAGGTAAGTGTACTCCAAATTTAAGTGCTCGCTTACGTGGAGGTGTGCTACATCCCACCATTTCATCTTCTTAATATTTATATAGGTAGTGAGGGCTGCCAAGAAGCTGATACTCTGCAAAGATAACATCAAGGATGGAAATGATGATATTCCTATGTAACGAGGAAGAAGGTTGCAATAAATAGTTTGTTCCTTTTAAATGTAACAACAGTAAAGAGTGAGAAGAAAAAAAGAACATGGGGGGCTTAAGGTGGAGGTACCTTGTACCAAACATAGATTGACACATGAACCCTCTCAATAAGATTATTGAGCCTACTTTGAGTGTATCTAAATTAAATAAATCCATGTACTTGGGTGGGACAATACCTAGTTGCATATGGAAATCGTCGGAGAGCACTACCCTATAACAATCATCCTCCTCTTGATCACCATGCAATTTTGTAAATGATAGAATTTTGGAGTGGGCATGTAACTTCATCTCCAACATATATTGATTGGATTGCATTCATAGTCAATCCTAGGTCTTTCTGTGTATCCTACAAAGGCACCAAAAATGATAGAAAAAGGTTATTCTCAATTGGAAACCTAAAAAATGGCGTAGGAACATGCATGTGCTACACATGCCTATGTGGAGGGAAGGTTTTTTTTGTTGTTGTGTAAAATACCATTTCAATGGACACATATGCTCCTAAATTTTCATATTTCTAGACCCATGTTAAGTGAGAAAACTAATCCTTAATTATCGGCCCAATGTGTATGCCCACCAAAAAACCCTAGAGAAATAAACCAAAATCTACTAACAAAGGATAAATTAAAAAAAAACAAAAAAACTATTACTACTATGTTATTATTAACATTCCATTAATATCGCATCAGTACTAACAATACATCATTAACTATTTACATGATATATATATATATATATATATATATATATATATATATATATATATATATATATATATATATATATATATATATATATATATATATATATATATATATATATATATGTATGTATGTATGTATATGAATCAACATGAACATAACCATGAAACCATATTACGCAAGTGAAATAGCCAATCAATCATTAACTTAACTCCATGATTAAACCATACAATGCATATCCATTCCCTAGGGTATATCAACAACACTACTTGACACAAAACTGACACATCACATAACTATGTAGAACATCATAATATAACTTACAACCCAACCATTTAATTTCCATTTAACTACATCAATTTCATTAACTCATAAACTTAGTTCAATCACATAGCATATTTTTTGGATACTTTTAGAAACCATCAAATCAAATGCTCCTAATATCCAATATTACGTTCACTATAAAGCAACATGAATAACATAACTATCTCACCTAAATGATTTTCATTAATATAACAATAGCTACTATCATTTCACTCTAATTTCCGATAAGCTCACACATACAATTCCTTCATACAATATCAACACAATGCAAGTACAAAATATTGGCAATTGACACTCATCTGGTGATTTTAGAAGGCTTTCAGTGATTGACTATTTGTTTAGGGTTTTCATTGATGACAACTCTTCATGGTGGTTCAATTCGGTAGTCATGATCCAACTTATCTGGAAGATAGAGGTAACCAGTAGATAGTTAACCGGTGAAACAGGGTAAAACAAGCTATTTCAGTAATGTTTTGATCCAAAATGATCTTCGGTGATTACAGTGTTCTTGGTGATATTTTATTGATCTCACTGATATGTAATACCTTTAGGAAGCGTGTGGTTATAATATTTTTTTCTAGTGCTATGTTTTATTTAAGATTGAAGCTGGCTTAATCTACACGTTACACCTATTGAAGTAGACTTGAAGGAGATTGTTTTTGTGGCAAGACCAGATATATAAGATCATTTTGGCAATTGATTTTTGGTGTTATGTGTATGGTGATCCGTTTTGGTGTGACTAAGCACAGTTTCACGTGCGCATTTTGCTTTCAAACCAACGGGTAGCTAACTGTCATAAAGACAAAGTATTTAGCAGAGCAGAGATAGTCAGAGATTTAGAGCCTAACCGAAGCTCATCTTTTCATATTCAAATATTTATTAAGAGTTCATTTCATTGTATTTACACATTGTACACAAATTATAAGTTAGTGAGACTTATTTTAGGATTGTAGCCCTGCAAGCAATTTAATTTGAGCAGTGAGATCTAGGCAGTGAGCCTGAATGCAAGTGAATTCCCATCTATGTAATATTTATGTACTCTTGGTCATAGTATATGAATATTGTGGGTTCCATCCCCACTGTGGTTTTTCCTAATCTGGGTTTCCACGTAAAAAATTTGGTGTTGTGGATTTGTGTATTTAGTATTGCATGTTTATGTTCTTATCTATTATGGATTGTTAACCGGTGGATAAAGAATAAGTTTGTTGTTTCAATTTCTAGTAGATCACTAATTCACTCCCCCTCTCAGTGATCTTTGATTCTAACAAATGGTATAAGAGCCTAGTTCCTCTGAGGAAACTTAGCCACTTGAGGAAGATTTGGGAGATTGATTCAATGGATTCCGATTTCCAGAGACAACTCAATGTGGCACTTGAGGATCTTGATATAGCTAGAAGTGAAGTTTGTACCTTGAAGAAGAATCTGAATG
The DNA here is from genome assembly GCF_030272615.1 of Cryptomeria japonica. Lineage (NCBI taxonomy): Eukaryota > Viridiplantae > Streptophyta > Pinopsida > Cupressales > Cupressaceae > Cryptomeria > Cryptomeria japonica. Next base: position 417,318,772 of record NC_081410.1, read on the forward strand.
TTTCTGATGAATTTATTATTGAGTTGAATGATCAAGCAAGCATCTGTAGATAAAATAGGAAGGAATTAATGGACAAGTTGAAGGAGAAAGAAGATCAGATCATGGAATACGAAGAAAAATTTGATGAGGTAAACAAGCTTGAGAGAGAGAATGTTGCTTTGAAGAATGACTTGCAATCCATTATGTAATCAAGGAATAATGGTCAAGAACTTGAAAGACGGGTTGTTACCTTGAGGGATGAAATTGCTACTTCCAATGAATACAAAGATAAATTTAAAGCTAGCTCAGCAAGACTTGATGAGATGCTGGAAAGTCAGAGACATGGAAAGGATATGGGGGACCTAGGATTTGAGAAAGGTGAATTCTCCAAATCTTGACAAGACAATGCTAAACCTGATCAAAAGAAGAGAAACAATCCTCTGGTAAGACAACCTAATGCTCATAAATTCAATGGTAGATGTTTTACTTGCAACAAATTTGGTCATATGACAAGTCAGTGCAGAAGTAGGATGATGAACAATAACAATATGAATAATATTTCTACCTTTACCAGTCAGTGTTTCATATGCAATAATTTTGGACACAAGTCAAATGTGTGTAGAGAAGTAATAAATAACTTTAAGAATAAAAGATGCTATGCCTATGGAATGTTTGGGTATATCTAACCAGTGCATGACTAGACATAACTAGATGAAATTCGAACCTATGAAGAATAATATTGTTTGTAGAGCATGCAACAAAACCGGTCACATTGCAAAATTCTGCAGAAGCAAAAACAGTGTTGCAGTTGACAAGAACAAATTAGATGAAAAGGGAAAGGCAAAAGTTGAAGAGATCAAAGATCAGTATAAGAATATGTGGGTAAAGAAGGATGAATTGAAGGCAGATAATGGATTTGTAATCCAGTGCAGAATCTTCATTCGATAACTAGGGCTTTTGGCCTTAGGGGGAGGCAAATCAATGCAAATTTTTTAGTTCCCCTTAATAAGATCTTTAGTGAATGGATTACAAATTGCAGTTGATATCCGAAACTTAGATGGCTAATTTTGGCATTTGGTAGCAGATTAGGGCATCCAGTTGAATAATAGAGGTGCATTTATTTCAAAGTGAAATTAGGGTTTGCAAAGCTAAAAAGGAAATTATGAGAATCATTCCTCACTTTGCAAATAGTTTTTTCAAGCTGAATAAAAAGGCGATCAAATTTTCCAGGTGATCAAAGAGTTAAAAGCAATCTGGCGAAGTGATCTAGGGCATCCGACAATTGGTTAAGGTATTTCTCGAAGGGAATTTTTTTGAGTCTAATTTTTTGAGATTTTAAAAAGGCATCTGCATCTTCCATTGCTACTCTATTGGTGGTTGAGGTTAAGGACATGATCCATCCTATATTCAAGAAGCACCCTTACAAGTCCATGGAAGATGACCCGGTTGGAGAATTTTCCTTCATTTTGCACAGAGTCTTGCATGTTGATGTTGCTCGAGCTTACATTCACTATGAAATCAAAGAAACCATCTCAAAAGACATCTTGGACATGTATACTGACAGAATCATGGATGATATCGATAATCCTAAGACAAGATTTACACAATTGAAAAGAAAGGGTTTCACCCAATTTGTGAACTTTCTAACTTTTGATGAAAAGGAGTGGATAAGATATGTGCTGAGCAGGATCCACACTGAATTTATGTGGCTAGACCAACCTTAAAATATTACTGTTGTTGCAATTAAGACAGTTACATGTTTGAATCAAATCTGTGAGAAGCTAGGGTTGCGGAAGGTCAAGAACCCTACCATGAACAAGATAATCGATACCGAGTTTGATGGGCGATCCATGAAGATCAACACAATTAAAGAGGATGATGTTAAGTTTGCTGCAATGGTGATTGTTTACAAGTTGTATCAATCTAACAAATTGAATTTAGTATTCGACACTGCTATTCATGCTGCTTACAAAATGGTCAAGGAAGATGGTCATTATGACCTATGTAGTGTGTTGTTAGAGGAATTGTTTATAAATTTGAAGAAGATTAAATAGGATAAGAAGCATGTTTTTAAATTTGGATATTTGATTATCTGTCTGACCCTCTATTTCATGAACCAAATCCTTGAAACTGACAGGGTACAATGGGCTTATGAAAAACTGATTGCACAATAAATAAAGCAAGGACTTGATAGTCTTGGGAACCATGGCAATCAAAATGTTCCATTGTGGGCTTTCTTCAAAAAAATTCAAGATAAAATGAAACAGAGAGTGAGAATCCCCAAAGAAATTGTTAACAAATATGAGGGGACAATCTGCTTTATGGTGAAAAAGGATGAATGCCTGATGGAAGCAGTTCAACCCTAGATAGTATGGATAATGCTAATGGGGCATGAGGTTGATGAGAATACCTTGGATTCATATGCAAAACACTTGTTGAATGTGGCAGAAGACACCAAGGAGGAGAGGTTCGGATCATGTAAATATAAATCAATGCATTTGCACTCCAAGTTCTCTAAACTAACGAGGAAGAGGAAGGTGGAAAAGATTGTGGAAGACTTTCTTGTTGAGGAAGGCCATCCCTGGGAAAGAGTCAGGGTTGGTAGGGCAATAAGTAATACAACTCAAAAAGAAAAGAAACAAAAGCCTGCACCTCCTCCCATTAAAATAAAGGTAACATGACCTTCTCCCACTCCAGTGAAGACACCTCTTGCTGAAGCTAAGCCATATGGTGTATCTGCGAAGGGGAAAGGTGTTTCGATGAAGAAGCATAAGACAAAGAGAATATGTAGCTATTTCTCCAGTGCAATCAAAGACTGAATCTGATTCAAATATTCACAAGGCACCAAAGAAAGGTGAATTTGCTAGAGTGACCCAGAAACCCCAATCCAATGGTGAGGAGCCAAAGAAGAAGAAGACAAGATCTGATCTTATACCAACACACAAGCCCATGAAAGGAAAGAAGACAAAATCATATCAGGATGAGGTTATAGAATCCGGTAAGATGAAATATTCCAAAATAGAGTATCATATTATTCCTCCTCTATCTACTCAAGAATTAATTGATGAAATTATTAAAGATACAAATTTGAATAACATCCTTGTATATTATGTAAATATGGATGATAAGGATCAGAGGCAGATTGAGGAAGTTGTAATCTTGTCTATGGATGTATTTAGTAAAGCATTAATTGAGTTATAAAAATATCTTCCCAAAGATTTGTACAGCCTAATTGATGCTAGGAGAAAATCTACTAGCCAAATGGATAGAGAAATAAAGGAGAGTGAATTGGTTAATCAGTGCACTAGTATCACTATAAAATAAATTGACAGATTAATTTTGTTAACAAATAAAAAGGAATTTAGAAGCACAGGGTGAACAGTCTAATAGTTGACAGAGTTGAAGAAATAAGGAGAGAAACCAGTGAAATCTGGAAAAAATTTGTTACTGAGAACTGACTTGTAGATACTGACTCAAAATTATTCCACTCAGTCAGAAAATCCTCTGACAGACAATGTAAATAAAGAACAAGATACTTAGGATGTTGGTGAACAACAAATTTTGGATTCTGATAAGGTTAAGCTTGCAAATGAAAATGATAAACTAGAAAAGGCAGAGGATGGTGCACCAAGTGGTGACACCGAGCACATGAGGCACCTAAAGAATTTAAATCTGGACCTATTGAGGTAGAGAAGAAAGAAGAGGTGAAACAGGATGAATTGGATAAGGATAAAGGTAAGGGAATGGAGATTCTTGTACTTGTAGCAATTGGCATGGCACAAAACCAGAGCCTAAGGAGTTTTCCACAGTTCCACATCAATTTTGATAAACTCTTCAAACAAATGTATCCAGTAGAGAGGATGATAGCTGTTGCTTCTCTTTAGGTGCAACTCAAACTCAGTATATTGAAAAACTGATACAAATTTCTGAAACTCAAACTCATTCACACAAAGTAAACATATCTCAGTCAAGATCAATATTCATGAGAATAATTGACATCAACTGGTTTAACTATTATGACACTTAATAGTAAACAACTTTAATCTTGTAAACATCAACAATGTTTAATCATAACTCAACCTATTCATCTCTCAATGTTTCTAATTATCATGCCTTATCAGAAGTTAACCAAATCAACAAATAAGATCATAAACATAAAAACATTCACCACTTGACACAAATATTACATGGAAAACCCAAATAGGTAAAAAACACGGTGAGATGAGACTCACAAGGATAGCTATCTAAACTCTTCTGAAGTTCTCCCTGTTAGGAGCCAAGCCTGTTAAAGGTTTACAATAAGTTCTGTTAAGAACTAATTCTAGTTAGGAATCACCCGGTTAAGGGATTTACAAATATGCCTTGATGAAAAGTACAATACCCTGTTAGGAGTAACCTCACTGGAGGATTTAAGAATCCAAGCTAATGGACCACCTTGTTAGAGGTTACTTGGTTAAGGGATTTCACTTCTGCTATAATTGTTAGAAAACAACAGGTTTTCTTGATCTATCCGAGTAGCACTACATTTGCTTGATCAGATCCTTTTAAGCTTCAATCTGCCTTCACTCAAAGTGCAAATCCATTCATTGGTTAGGCAACTACACACTCAAGATGTTTCTATCAATCTTGCCAACAACATTTACAAACAACTTCATCGAATACAAATCAATTAGGTCGGTAACACAACAAAAACCTAATTCTCATCATCGAGATTACAAACAAGTCGGTACAATCTTGACCATTAAAAATCATGACAATCTCTTCACATTCTTTAAGAAAATTCCAGACCGCTCCATGATCACTGCTTCATCGGACTTTGTAACTCATCATGCATTGTGCATTAGATGCAATCCACTTTGCTCCTTCCCTAGACAAAAAACAAACATGCCAAAACAATTTGAACTTATCCTTATACAGTGATCACACACGTCTCCATCATTACCACTCATTAGATAATAAACCAACAAACTTGATCAGTTAGGGTTTAACAACTAATAGGGTTTACCAGTTACATTGTATAGAAAGGTTTAACCCTTTACACCGGTTTACCGGTTCAACTTACAAACTTTACATACCAGTTTACAACATCTTCCACAAAGCTCTTCTTACCGATTACTAGCCAATATTAAAAAACAACAATATCAACAATAACATGAATACCATTACCGGTTCAATTGACATCAATGCCAACATATCATTAATGCAATCTCTATGCAAAATGCCAACAAACTCAAAATGCCAAGAATCTCCCCCTTTGGCAGTGATGGCAATACAAATATCAATGCCTCTGATTGCTGCTGAGACTGGTGAATAGGAATCTTGGTTTACATTACCAAGTATTCACTTCGCTCTTTTTGTCTTTAGCATGCCGCTGGTTCACCTAATCAGACACAAAATTCTTCTCCTTAATCACATAATTCTTCTCCCCCTTTGACAACAATGCCAAAGTGAAAGTAAAAAAATGTAATTCTTCTCTCACTGTGCATCAACATCATTCTGCAACTTGATGCTCCCCCTATGAAATACATCCACTTCTTCATCAATCCATGTAAAATTCTACAAGTGGTTCAAGGACCGATGCAATCAACACCATGCTCAACTAACTTCATGAAGAGGGACAACTCCCAATTGACTTCTAAGATACTCTAAAGTGGTCTTAGACATAGGTTTGGTAAAGATATCTGCAAGCTGCTCCTTGGTAGAAACATGCTCCAAGACAACATCTTTACATTGAACTTTTTCCCTCAAGAATTGATATTTCAATTCAATGTGCTTAGTCCTTGCGTGCAAAACATGATTTTTTGAAATGTTTATTGCACTTGTATTATCACACAAAATCTTTATTGGTTCTGAGATTTCCATCTTCAAACCTTCCAAAATGTGCCTCATCCACATAGCTTGTGTGCAATTTATATAAGCTACTACATACTCAGCTTCAACAGTAGATTGTGAAGTACAACTCTTCTTTCTACTACTCCATGAAACTACTTCCTCCTAGAAAGAATGCTCCACCGGTAGTACTCTTCTGGTCATCAATATTTCCTGCCCAATCAGCATCTATGTATACTTTCAAATAAAAATTTCCACCATATGGATACCATAACCCATAGTCAACAATACCTTTCAGATATCTAAAAATTCTCTTGGTTGCCATCAAATGTGCCTCCTTTGGATTCTTTTGAAATCTAGCAACAATACCAACTGCATGGGCAATATCTGGTCGACTGTGAACAACATAGTTTAATTTTCCAATCATTGACCTATATTCCTTTTCATCTATAGACTTAGATGCATCTTCCTTTTACAATTTACAACCTGTAACCATTGGAGTTCCAACTGTGTAATAACCCACCATAAATGAATCAACAAAATTGAGTATTCTTTTTTGTTTTGTTTAATGTAATCATTATATTTTATTCAATTGCATACTTTGGGCATCCATCCATTTAGGATTAGGCATTCATCCATATGGGATGAGCATCTAACCATATGGGTTAGGCAATTGTCCATACGGGACATAAGAGTCCATCTATCCAATACGGGATAGGCATCTACCCATACGGGGTAGGCATCTATCCAAACGGGATAGGCATCTACCCATATGGGGTAGGCATCTATCCAAATGGGATAGGAGATGCTCTGGCTAGAGACTTAGACTCATCGGGACCATTCAGGTCCTGAGCCACTCACTAAGTACTACACTCTTCTAACAAGAGTGCACCGAGGTCGCCATCCTTAGGAGTAATTAAAATAATACAAGCTTGAATTCCACCTCAGAATTTGGCTTAAAGCCTCGGGAAGTCAAGCGAATCCATACGGGATTCCTTCCGAGTATGCATTGAATTTCTTTTTCAATTTAATTATCTTATCTTTCAATTAGGATTCTTACTCAACCAAGCCTAGACCCCACCCACGAATGCCTGAGTACGAGGGACAACTCCATCCCAAGACTGCCTACATACCCGCTTCGGCACGAGATCAAGGCATAAAGTATGTAGTTCTATTTTCTATTCTATGGTTTGATGTAAACTGATTTTAGTTCTTTAGCAAGAATCTGTGTGGGAGAAAAAGTGACACTAAGCAAACATGCCCTAATCTCACTTTCAACCACACACTTGTGGAATACGAAAGAGCCTAGAGGTATCACACAATTGGCTACTTCTTCTTGTGGAAGAGAGAGCCACGGGCTACCTATTAGGATTTCTATTCCTTTGTTGTAATTGAAAGATGAAATGATGCAAGTTCAATCCCTAACCTCAAAGTGCAAGTATGAACTAATAACAAGATTACAAAATTGAACTTAAATGATGGAAAGATGTAAACACAAGGACAAGACAAGAATGAAAATGCGTACCCGGAGTTAAAATCTGACTGAAAATGTTTGGGACGGGGGCGCGGGTGCCACTGTCCTGATTCTGCCCCTGAAACTGCTCCGAAAACTGTTGTTTTGCACTCTGGAAAAGCTGTCAAAATGTTGAAAATGTTGTCTGTCAGGAGGACCAGGGTGCCCAGCGCCCCTGTCCCAGGGACCAGGGCGCCCAGCGCCCCTGTTCTGGTAGGACCAGGGCACCCCACGCCCCTGTCCTGGTCTTTTGCTCTGAAATTTGGTGGGAAGGTCGGTCTCAGTCCGCTTCTTCCTGATCTGCACCCTGCGGCATCGTCTGAGTCCCGAAACCTGCACTTATATCTGAAAAGGTGTTTGGGCGGCTATATAGGGTTTTGCCTTAGTCAAACCCCCGCTTCGGTGATTTCCACCTCCACGAATAGCCAAGTTGTATTGTAAAATGTATTGTGTGTGCAGACCTAGTGTGTGTGCAAGGTCCTTAAATGCAAGAAAGCAAACTAGAGAAACCTAGAAAGTAAACCCTAATAGCTTGTAAATGATAATGTAAATGCTCTAAATCAAGATGCAAAGTGATCTAAAGCATGAATAAAGGATATATTGAAGCTTATGCAAAGACATGAAAACAACATGAAATCATACCCAACCCTCAAGGGAGGAGTACAAGCCAATCTTCAGTCGGTAATCTCCTATTGTTCTTCAATGTCTTCCAAGCCCTAAATGAATGAAATTGATGAATGCTTGATAGAAGGATGTTGAATGTTGTTGAAGTCTTCAAGGATCTGCTCTTTCGCTGCATAGAAGGTCCTTTAAAGCCAAAAATCGGATCCTTTCAAATGAAGAAAGAGAGCTCTTATATATGAAACCCTAGGTCTTAATTTCATCTTTTGGCCGACCTAGAGATTGAATATCCCACCAATTTCTTGGGGTTAAGCTTTATTTTATGATTGGATCGTGCTCCTAAAATTTCGGGAAAAATGTCCGGGACCATGTGCACCGGGCGCCACGGTCCCAACAACTTTTCATCGAATTTTCAGGGCCGTCGGATATGATGATTTTAGAGAGAATCCCGAAGTTACAGGTGATTTCGAGATGTTTTGACCCCCGAAATCAAGCCCCCAAGTTCAAAATAGGACCTAATTAGGGTTTTTGATTAAATGATGTATTGGAGGAATAAAATGAAAAAGGGCACACTTTAATGAAAGGGCCCAACTTTATGATGTGGGAGATGATAAAATAGAACCTTAGACCTAATTAATTTGATTAATTAAGTGCTAAAGGGGAAATGTAATGCAAAATGCAAAATGCGCCAAGGTGGGTGCTAAACTAGGTGTGAAATTGTACCACCCTAGCAAGTGCGTACAATTTACGACGCTACATTTAGCCCCCACTTTAGCGGTCATATGAACACTACGTGCATATGCAAGCTAAAGTACAGAAAAGTAAACATTATTTGAAAAAGGATATATCCATAAGTCTGTTGAATGAAGCCCCCAGCGGTATCTGCAGTACACAGTTAGGAACCACACCCTACAAAACACACGTTAGATCACAAAATCACCTAATGCTTACTAAGGAAGGTGATGAAAATTCGTGGGTAGCTATATGCCCCCCCCTGTTTCGGCTTGCTAATTTTAGTGAGTTGAAACAGGGTATCATGTTTACCACTTCGAATTGTTAAAGAATATTGATGACAAATGCTCACAAGAAGATTTGATATGAGATCAAAAACTAATGGAGAATCATTTGGTAAGAAAGAGGACTAAATCTCAATTCTAATACAACAAAGAGTGTGAGGATTTGAGAGTTCTCTAACACAAGATGAAGGATGTAAATGGAAACAAAATGCAAAGAGAAGAAAAGAAAGGAAAAAAAGCATGAATACACCCATTGGTGATCCATGAGGAGAATAGTGAGAGAGAAAACATGGACTTCTCACCCCTAGACCTTGTCTAGGTGATCCATGGAAAAAAGGACATGGAAAACTAGCCCCTAGAGTCTGTCTAGGTGATCCATGTAAGGGAGGAGAGTGAGAAAGTCTAGCCTTATGCCGCTAGTTCCACTCAACCTCGTGCATGTGTGTGTAAGTGAGGTTAGAAGCATCTCATAGGAGTCTATGCCCGAGTATGCTACAACCTGTATATGTATAGTACAAAAGCGTGACATCTCGCTCTAAGAGTCTGTGCTCTGGTTCTGAGAATAATCACCCTGCATAAAAGAAAAATGGAGACATCTCGCTCTAAGAGTCTGTGCTCTAGTTTCGAGAACGACCCATTGCTCAAAAAGTGTAAGTTTTATGTCATAAGAAAAGTAGAACAAGGATACCTACCTTCATCACAAAAGAAGATACCCCAAAAAATGCAACAATGTCATAGATCCAAGCAAGAGAGTTTTACACTCTTTAAGAAAGGATAAGATAGTTGAAAAGGGATATCTTGTAGTATGTGTAAAGGAGATCCTTAGAGGAGAAGAGATCTTTGTACAAAAGACGCCTATCCCCAAGAGGAATTGTCTTAGAAAAATATACATCTTCTAGAATAAGACAAAGAAGAGAATAAGAATGCAATACTTCCATCTTTTGCGAGGTGAAAGTGATTCTTAATAAAGGATGACGCTCTTTTTAACCCAATTGGGAGAGTGAATTCATTATGGATGTATTTTACCAAGTGCAAAAGAGGTTGTAGTCAAGGACTTACACCTCTTGTAAGAGAGAATCCTTGAACCAACAACAACAAATGCATACAAGGAATAACATTAAATAATAAAGTTCACACCATCCACGGAATAGGAAAAAGTGGATCCTTAGATAAAAATAAGGAAAGATCATTGCCTAAATGAGAAGGACTTACACAATCTTCTAGGGAGAGATTTGGACATAAGCAAAAGAAGAGATATATGAAATCACTCTTGTCCCCATAGAAACAAGAGATAACATAGAAAATTTAGGCTATTATGTTGCTTCAAAAATATGATTGCACTTGAAATTGTACCATCATGAATGACAATGAGCCCCCAGTAAATGAGCTACCAATGTCACATAATGATGAGCAACATAATAGCCATTAATGTTATTTAAAGACATGATAGATTGAATGAGGAATTTGAATATGACATGCTAAATGCTCAACTATAAGTGAGATCAAAAACATGTGTAAAATGATAAAAATTGAACAAGAAAAGTCACAAGAAATCTTAGGAGAGGGATGAGTGTAATTTATTAGAGCCTTGTCCCTGGAGGAAAGGACTTGATGATGAATAGGAGATAAAGATTCATAAGTGGATTTAGAAATTTGAGGGGAGTCATAAAGAGATTTGTTCATCACCAAGATTTCCTTATGAGGGGAATGAGAGTTGATAGAAGTAGAAGATGATTTAGTTGAAGTGAGATCATCATCACTAAATATAGCATTCACATTGAGAGATGGTCTTTTAGATTCTTTGGTACGTTTGAAGGGATCATAGCCGAGTCCAAAGGCATAATTGTGAAAATTAGTCTCTAGAGGAACTTTTATCCCTTGTTCATGAGCACCACAACCATTTCCATGATACCCATGTTTAGCAAAAATGCGAAAACCACGACCATAACGATCAGCCATTTCAGGAAGAGAGGGTGGTTTTTCATAAGACAAAGAATCAAACTCTTCAGAATTAGAAGTATGAGGAGAAGAAGTTTGAGAAGCGGCCACAAAATTATTGCTCATAGGTTCAGGTAAGATTGATTGATCTCTAGTTTCTTCCTTCTTTTTAAGTTTAAGCTCTCTAGGAGGAACCCTATACTCACCTACAAAGGTGGGATTAAAGTCAAGAGATCCCCAATCATCTTCTGCGAGAACCTTCTCAGGATCAAAAGCCTTTTCATGTGTAGATTCAAGTCGAGAAGGATCTTCTTCAAGAGCTTTAGACTCATCCAAAGAATTTCGATTATCAGAGGATGATGATTCATCCATAGGTATCTTGTTTAACGGGTCATCACTAGAAGAGGAAGGCTTAGAGGAACTCCCTTTGGAAGTAGATGTTTGCAAACAGGCCTGAAGTTTAGTATCACCTATCAAGGTATATGTCTTATTGTTATAAATGAATTTAACTTGTCTATGCAATGTAGAGGGGACAACTTGCATACTGTGAATCCAAGGTCTCCCTAATAACAAGTTGTATGTTAGATTTCCCGACATAACATGGATAGGAGTAGGCAAAGTAACAGGTCCCACTGTGATGGGTAAGGTGATAATACCTAATGAAGTCTTAGCCACATTGTCAAAGCCTCGAATGGGACGAGAGTCAGGCTCAATAAGGGATGTATCCAGATTCATCTTATGCAATAGATTAATGCTACACACATTAAGGCCAGAGCCATTATCTACCAGTGTTCGTCTTATAGCAGTGTCATTTATGATAACCACAATCATCAAGGGATCATATTGTTGTTGAATTTCACTAGTAGGCAACTCATCTTGGGTAAACACAATTTGAGCTTTAGGATTCATCACAGAATTAACCAAAGACACTATATTACTAGATGTATTAGGTGGAGGAACATTCAAATCTTTCAAGGCATCTTGTAACATTCCATGATGAATGGAAGAAGTTTGGATCAAATCCCAAAGGGATATCTTAGCAGGGGTAGCTTTAAGTTGTTCTATGAGATCATAGTCCTTACTAAGAATTTGTGAAATACGAGGAGCTTGAGGAAGAATAGGTTGGGAAGGAGGAAGTGAAGTTGGGATAACTGGAGGAGGATTAGGTTGCCTATTGTTTCTTGTATTATAAGTATGGGCAACCGCATGATAACTCTCTCTAGTTAATTTCTTAGCATACTCATAAGGGCTCTTAGAAGAATAACCTCCTTGCACAGTAATAATAGGTTTCCTAGGAGTACAAAAAGAATCATTAGCATAACCACCTTGAACCACTAAGATAGGCTTATTTAAAGGTTGAGAATTTTGAGAAGGACAAGCACCTTGGACAGTGAAGAGAGGTTTGTTAGGTGTTTCATTCACATGTATCAAATTGATTGAGGATGGTTTAGAGGAATGAACAAAAGTGTTGGAAGAATTATTGATAGTCTTCTCTTGCACTAAAATCTTATCACATATTAGATCAATTTTAGGAGAGAGACAAGGGATAGGCATTGATGTTCTAGTAGGAAGAGTAATACTAGGAAAGGTCATATCATCCTCTATCATCAAAGGATCTACATGGGGAATAAACTCTCTAGGAGAAGGATCAAAATTACTCTCTAAAGTCTCACTTTTGAGAGGGAGATCTTTGAAAGAGATGTTAACCATCTTTCTTTGAACTAGGGTATCCTTATGAGTAGAACCAAGTTGAGGAGAGGGAGAATAATTGAGATTCAAGGAAGGTGAGAAACTATCAAGGGAGTTTTCAATCTTGATTTCATCCCCTTTGGCTAGGGTTCTCTCATGGGATAGAGAATAATCCACACCTTCTTCTAATGGTTCATCCCAAATAGTGAAGTTGTTGAAAGGAATGTTTGAAGTATTGTCAATTTCGGGAGAGGAGATAACATTGTTTATTAATTCCTCATCCTTAGGAGGGAGAGCATCAATAAATGTGTTAAAATCATCCTCTTTCCTCAAAATATGTTCAATATGATCTTTAGGGGAGAGAGAATTAAGGAAATTTCTTATTATTTCATCTTCTTTCTCTAAGGGATGCTTATGGGTAAGACAAACTTTAGGAGAAGGGTAAATATTTATCATTAATTCATCATCTCTAGTGGGAATCTTGTTGGAAAAGGAAATGCCATCACTAGGAAATGTAGGGATAATGTCATCTTCTTGCACAAAAGGATCCTCATGAAGGGAGTGTTTTTTAGGAGGAACATGAACATATTTCTCCAAAGATTCATGCTTAGGAAGGAGATCTTTGAAAGAAGTGTTCATAACCTCTTGTTGAACTAACATGCCCCCATTGGAAGGACCAACTTTAGGAGAAGATAAGTCAATGTCCATCAATACCTTTTCACTTAGAGAGGCATCATGTAGGGAAGGTGAAGTAGCATTAAGAAAGGTGTTTATGATATCATTCTCTTCCTCTAGGATAGCTAAATAGGAAGGGCACATTTTAGGAGAGTTGTCAAGATCACTCTTAAAGTCTTCATCCTTAGAGAATGGGAGAGTCTCAAAGGGATTGATAGCAACTCTTTTAGACACTAAAATGTTGTTATAGATAGGGGAAGGTTCTTTAGGAGAAGGAAAAATTGAAACAAGGGAAGCTAACCCATTATCACATCTATGAAATGAATGCATCATGACAACAATTTTCCTCTTTCAAATGATAACACATACAAAATAGAAGGAAATGTTCAATGCAAGCACTTAAAATATAGATTTAGAAAATGAAATTTATGATTCAAATGAGTTCCTAAATCAGATTTGAAATTATTGATCCCAGCTAAGTTCAATTTTGAATTGAAAAATTAGGGTTTTAGCAAAAATTTCCTCTAAATTTTTGAATCTTGCAAGAAATTAAAACTTTTAAATACAAATTTGAATTTGAAAACACTCAAATTTGAAAACATGAATCAGAATTAGAGAAGATTGGAGTTCACATCGGGTTCACCAAAATGTGTGGGAGAAAAAGTGACACTAAGCAAACATGCCCTAATCTCACTTTCAACCACACACTTGTGGAATACGAAAGAGCCTAGAGGTATCACACAATTGGCTACTTCTTCTTGTGGAAGAGAGAGCCACGGGCTACCTATTAGGATTTCTATTCCTTTGTTGTAATTGAAAGATGAAATGATGCAAGTTCAATCCCTAACCTCAAAGTGCAAGTATGAACTAATAACAAGATTACAGAATTGAACTTAAATGATGGAAAGCTGTAAACACAAGGACAAGACAAGAATGCAAATGCGTACCCAGAGTTAAAATCTGACTAAAAATGTTCGGGACGGGGGCGCGGGCGCCACTGTCCTGATTCTGCCCCTGAAACTGCTCCAAAAATTGCTGTTTTGCACTCTGGAAAAGCTGTCAAAATGTTGAAAATGTTGTCTGTCAGGAGGACCAGGGCGCCCAGCGCCCCTGTCCCAGGGACCAGGGCGCCCAGCGCCCCTGTCCTGGTAGGACCAGGGTGCCCCACGCCCCTGTCCTGGTCTTTTGCTCTAAAATTTGGTGGGAAGGTCGGTCTCAGTCTGCTTCTTCCTGATCTGCACCCTGCGGCGTCGTCTGAGTCCCGAAACCTGCACTTATATCTGAAAAGGTGTTTGGGTGGCTATATAGGGTTTTGCCTTAGTCAAACCCCCGCTTTGGTGATTTCCACCTCCACGAATAGCCAAGTTGTATTGTAAAATGTATTGTGTGTGCAGACCTAGTGTGTGTGCAAGGTCCTTAAATGCAAGAAAGCAAACTAGAGCAACCTAGAAAGTAAACACTAATTGCTTGTAAATGATATTGTAAATGCTCTAAATCAAGATGCAAAGTGATCTAAAGCATGAATAAAGGATATATTGAAGCTTATGCAAAGACATGAAAACAACATGAAATCATACCCAACCCTCAAGGGAGGAGTACAAGCCAATCTTCAGTCGGTAATCTCCTATTGTTCTTCAATGTCTTCCAAGCCCTAAATGAATGAAATTGATGAATGCTTGATAGAAGGATGTTGAATGTTGTTGAAGTCTTCAAGGATCTGCTCTTTCGCTGCATAGAAGGTCCTTTAAAGCCAAAAATCGGATCCTTTCAAATGAAGAAAGAGAGCTCTTATATATGAAACCCTAGGTCTTAATTTCATCTTTTGGCCGACCTAGAGATTGAATATCCCACCAATTTCTTGGGGTTAAGCTTTATTTTATGATTGGATCGTGCTCCTAAAATTTCGGGAAAAATGTCCGGGACCATGTGCACCGGGCGCCACGGTCCCGACAACTTTTCACCGAATTTTCAGGGCCGTCGGATATGATGATTTTAGAGAGAATCCCGAAGTTACAGGTGATTTTGAGATGTTTTGACCCCCGAAATCAAGCCCCCAAGTTCAAAATAGGACCTAATTAGGGTTTTTGATTAAATGATGTATTGGAGGAATAAAATGAAAAAGGGCACACTTTAGTGAAAGGGCCCAACTTTATGATGTGGGAGATGATAAAATAGAACCTTAGACCTAATTAATTTGATTAATTAAGTGCTAAAGGGGAAATGTAATGCAAAATGCAAAATGCGCCAAGGCGGGTGCTAAACTAGGTGTGAAATTGTACCACCCTAGCAAGTGCGTACAATTTACGACGCTACAGAATCAATCTAAACTTAATAAGAAATTTTAAACGATTTAATCTAATTCCTATCAAGAATTTGGAATATATAGATCTAACTTCTTAAACAATGGATCTAATACTTATCAAAATTTGAAACTAATGGATCTAATTCTTATCAAGAATCTGAAAATAAATGAATCTAATACTCATCAAAATTTGAGACAAATGATTCTAATTTCTTAAACAATTTAATCTACTTCTAATTCTTATCAAGAATCTGAAAATGAATCTATTTCTCATCAAAATTTGAAACAAATGATTCTAATTTCTTAAACAATTTAATCTACTTCTAATTCTTATCAAGAATCTAAAAATAAATGAATCTTTCTCATCAAAATTTGAAACAAATAATTTAATCTACTCTAATTTGCAGCAAGAATAAGTTGCATGAAAAAAAAACTAAATTTGAAAGAACCTGGGTGCTTGAAGATGTTGTAGAATCCTCTATGGATCTCTCTTGATCCTTCAAACTTGAAGAGAAGTCCTCCAAAGAAAAAATCTTAGCTGAAAAATGAAAATATGACTACAAGAGGAAATTTTTTTGAAGAATTTCTTTATGGAATTACCAACTCCTTTTTTTTGAAAACTTGTGCATCTTTTATAAGAAAAAACTCCAAATTCCACTACCTAATTTTTAATTAAAAAAATAGAGATTCTCTCCCAATTTGGCCTTCATGCAAATTGATTAGACTTAGTGGGAGGAGTTACATGCAAGGTGGTGGAGAAGCCTCTAGAAGCTTCTTATTCCTCCTATAACATGTGCCATAATTTGGGTGAGGAAATTTAAATAAACAATTAAAAAAAGTATATTTTCCATGTGTGTGTGATTTATTATTTTTATTTCTTTATAATATTCATTCAATAGTTTAGCCAAAAGAAATATAATAGAGTTTGTATTTTAATCCAAAGGTGATAAAGGAGGGTTGTGACAAACTAGTTTATAGTCACTCATACCAAAAGTCTTCAAAACCTCTTTCACATACTTGGATTGAGTAATGAAAATACCATTCTTCATCTGTTGTATCTATAAGCCTATGATTTTTTTTATTTCCCTTACTAATGACATCTCAAATTCATTCTTCATTTCATCTGCAAAACAATTACTCATGTCATCATTTCCTCCAAATATAATGTCATCAACAAATACTTCACTGACCGGTATTTCATCTCCTTCAAACTTGAGATAAATGTTGCTATCATCACTGGTTCTAGCAAAGCCTATCTTCATCAGATGAGTATGAAGCCATTCATACCATGCTCTTGGTGCCTTCTTTAATCCATACAAAGCTTTATGCAATTTTCATACCATGTCTTCCTTATTTGTCAATGCATAACCATCAGACTACTATATATAAACCTCTTCTTCCAGTATCCCATTCAAGAATTCAGAACTTAACATCCATTTGGTATACCTTGAACTTCTTATGAGCTGCAAATGCAAGTAATGTTCTAACACCTTCCAGTCTACTGGTGCAAAATTTTCTACATAATCTTCTCCTTCTTCTTGCACATAATAATTTGCATACTAATCTTTCCTTGTTGCGAACTACAACACCATCTTCATTTAACTTGATTATGAACACCCATTTAGTACCTATAACATTCTTGTTTACCGGTCAAGGTACCAGGGTCCAAGTGTTGTTCTTCTCAATTTGATCCAACTCCTCCTGCATAGCTTTCACCCAATGATCATCACCAAATGTTTTTGTAACACTTCTAAGTTCAAAGGTGGAGATCATGCAAGAGTTCTCTCTTATTTGACTTCTAATTAGTACACTGACATCCTTATCTCCAATTATCTATTCAGGAATGTGATTCAGTCTCACATACCTAGGAATAACATGATCATTCTCTTTAGGTTCATCTTCTTCATTATCACCTTCTTCTGAATTTGTTTGTTCCGGTTGAACAAGTACATCAGGATTTGATTTACCGGGTTCTGATTTAACAGTTTCAGGTTCCAAAACAAAAATGTAAGGATCTTCATTCTTCTTCTCAAAACTAGTTCCATCTAAATCTTTAGGACATTCATCTACATGAACATCAACACTCTCAATAATTTTCTGTGTCCGGTTGTTGAAGAATTTATAGGCCTTTCTCTTGGTGGAATAGCCAAGAAATATGCCATCATCACTCTTAGCTTCAAACTTTCTTATGTGATCACCTCTTTTAATAAAACATTTGCTTCCAAATATCTTAAAATAGCTAACATCAGGTGATCTCCCATAACAGTATTCATATGGGGTCTTGTCCTTACCTCTTTTCACCAGAACACGGTTCATTGTGTAGACAGTTGTACTTACAACTTCTTTCCAAAATGTTTTTGCTTCACCTCCTTGTATCAACATAGTCCTAGTAGCTTCAACCACTGACCGATTTGTTCTTAGACATTTTATCTTTTTGTCACTCTCTTTCTCAGCTAAGGCTCTGAATACCTTGAATTTACCAGAAGCTTCATTCTTATCCTTCAATAATGTGACCCACATCATCCTTGAATAGTCATCAGTGAAGATCATGAAATATCTGTCACCTTGAATGCTTCTTGTTCTTATTGGTCCACATAGATCTATATGAACCAAATCTAACAAGTTCTCTGCTAAGAACGACTTTCTCTTGACAGTTGAATAAGTCATCTTTCCTAGCTGACATTCTTTACAAAGAGCATTAACCGATTTGTCTAGCTAAGGAAAACCTCTTACTGTCTTAGACTTTCTTACTTTAGCAATATTGTCAAAATTTATATGATAAAATCTCCTATGCCAAAGCCAACTATCATCTACTTTTGCAATCAAACAATTTCTAACTTTAGGATTTAGATGAAATAGATTACCTTTGGTCTGTTTCCCGGTTGCAATCAATTCACCTTTGTTGTCAAAGATTTTGCACATTCCATTTCTCAACTCTAGTGGGTATCCTCTGTTATTAATTTGTGCAACACTTAAAAGATTGTTCCTTAGGCCTTCAACCCAATAGAAATCATCAACACTTCTCTTCCCATTAAGAGAAATAACTCCCTTACCTTTAACCATATAGGGTGAGTCATTGCCAAATCTGACAACACCTCAATCAAATTCCTTTAGGGAAAGAAATTTACTCCGATCACCGGTCATGTGATGTGAACAACCACTATCAATGATCCAATCATCAGAGTTATCCATTCTGGATACTAGTGCCTTTTGATCTATTTCTTCCTTAATAGCTACAAACACAATATCTTCACTAGCATCATCATTAGATTCTTCATTGGTAATACCACTGTCAATAGCTACAAGACAATCTCTCTTTCCTTTACCCTTATACTTCTTAAATTTGTCTCCCTTGTATTCATTTTCACCATTAGGGAAATTAGCTCCTATATGACCAATCTTGTTGCATGTAAAACATTTTAAAGGTAGCTTACCTCTATATTTACCAGTGCCTCTAGGCAGTCATTTTGCCAACAATGCTTCAAGTTCCACTAAGTTGTCTTCATTATCAACATTTGTGCTAGATCTAGATTCATAGCTATGGCCAGTATCTCTACTTCTTCTGACAAATGGGTTAGAGACAAAAGCTCTAAATGCAGATTCTAATTTCTATAAACTACCATCATAGCCATTTATTTCGTAAGTAGTAAGTTTGCCAATAATAGAGTCAAGAGTTACCTTTGTCTTGTTAATGGATTTCAGCTCCTGAATAGCTGCAACATAGATAGCATAGACCGGTAGCAGGGTTCTCAATACCTTACTGATTACTGTGGCATCTTCCACTATCTCTCCTACACTCTTTATCTCACCAACTATCTCTTTAATCCTTTGACCATACTGTTGGATTTTCTCACCTTCAGACATTCTCATGTCATCAAACATTCCTCTTTGGCAATCTTAACATGTTCATCACCACTACAAATCTCTTCAAGTTTTTACCATACTTCATGTGCAGTTTCAAGACCATGAACATCTACATATTCAGCATTAGATAGAGAAGTGATAATAGCCTCTAATGCTTGGTAATTTTCTTGTTATTCTTTCTTATAATCATTGGTCAGGATTCCAGTAGGTGTAATATACTTAGTTCCTATATGATCCCAATACTAACTACCAAGACTCTTAATGTAAATCTTCATTTTGTCACTCCATATTCTATAGTTATGTTTTTTGAAATGCGGACCTTCTTTCTTCATCATAATCTACACGATCTTTTCCTCAAGCTGTTAGGCTTTTAGATTAAGAGGACCTGAGAAGCTCTTATACTAATTGATGGTATGATGAAAGAATAAGTATCCCGTAGAATACTGAGAGGGGGGGGGGGTGAATCATTATATTGAAAAACTGATACAAAGTTCCCAAACTCAAACTCAGTCACACAAAGTAAACATATCTCAGTCAAGATCAATATTCATAAGAATACTTGACATCGATCGGTTTAACTATTAGGAAAACTTAACAGTAAACAACTTTAATCTTGTAAACATCAACAATGTTTAATCATAACTCAACCTATTCATCTCTCAATGCTTCTAGTTATCGTGCCTTATCAGAAGTTAACCAAATAAACAAATAAGATCATAATCACAAAAACATTCACCACTTGACACAAATGTTTATACGTGGAAAATCCAAATAGGTAGAAACCACGGTGAGATGAGACTCTCAAGGATAGCTATCTGAACTCTTCTAAAGTTTTCGTTGTTAGGAGCCAAGCCTATTAAAGCTTTACAATAAGTTCTGTTAAGAACTAATTCCGGTTAGGAATCACCCGGTTAAGGGATTTACAAATATGCCTTGATGAAAAACACAATACCTTGTTAGGAGTAACCTCACTGGAGGATTTAAGAATCCAAGCTAATGGACCACCTTATTAGATGATTTAATGAGTAGCCAAGCTTGTTAGAGCTTACCCGGTTAAGGGATTTCACTTCTACTGTAATTGTTAGAAAACAACAGGTTTTCTTGATCTGTCCGAGTAGCACTACATTTGCTTGATCAAATCCTTTTAAGCTTCAATCTGCCTTCACTCAAAGTGCAGATCCATTCACTGGTTAGGCAACTACACACTCAACAAGTTTCTATCAATCTTGCCAACAACCTTTACAAACAACTTCATCGACCTTAAATACAAATCAATTAGGTCAGTAACACAACAAAAACCTAATTATTATCATCGAGATTACAAACAAGTCAGTACAATCTTGATCGTTAGAAATCATGACAATCTCTTCACATTCTTCAAGAAAATTCCAACCGCTCCATGATCACTGCTTCATCAGACTTTGTAACTCATCACGCATTGTGCACTAGATACAATCCACTTTGCTTCTTCCCTAGAAAAAAACAAACACACCAAAAAAATTTGAACTTATCCTCATACAGTGATCACACGTGTCTCCATCATTACCGCTCATCAGATAATAAACCAACAAACTTGATCGGTTAGGGTTTAACAACTAATAGGGTTTACTAGTTACATTACATAGAAAGGTTTAACCCTTTACACTAGTTTACCAGTTCAACTTACAAACTTTACATACCGGTTTACAACATTTTCCACAAAGCTCTTCTTACCGTTTACTAGCCAATATCAAAAACAACAATATCAACAATAACATGAATACCATTACCGGTTCAATTGACATCAATGACAACATATCATTAATGCAATCTCTATGTAAAATTCCAACAAACTCAAAATGCCAACAAAACTGATATAAACTTTCACCAATCTCAAAATCAACCTCTCAAAGTAAACTTTAAACTGACAAGTTAAACCACTGAACTATAAAAGCAATATCGCTGTCAAGTTTAATCGGTTGTTGTTATAACAGATTAATAGTAAACAACTTGAAACTCACAAACATACAAATACTTTACTGACATAAGTAAAACCTGATTTCAAATTGCTACATGTTATCATAACATAACAACAGTGGATTAAGCAGTTAAGCAATTTAACCATAGTAAACATAACCACGAAAACATTCACCACTTGACACAATATTTTTGACATGGAAACCCAAATGTGAAAAACCATGGTGAGATGAGACTCACAAGTTAACTATATGAACTCTTTTGAAGTTCACCCTGTTAGGAGCCAAGCTTGTTAAATCTTTACGAAAAGTCTTGTTAAGAACAGATCCTATTAGGGACCACCCGGTTAAGGGATTGACTATAATGCCCTATTAAAAGCAACACCCTGTAAGGAGTAACCTCGGTAGAGGATATGAAATCCAAGCTAATGGACCACCTGGTTAGAGGATTTGAATAACACTAAGCTTGTTAGAGCTTACCCGGTTAGGGGATTTTACTACTGTAATTGTTAGAAAAAAATAAGAGTTTGTTGATATGTTTGAATAGCACTACACTTTCTTGTTCAGATCCTTTTCATGCTTCTATCTGCCTTTACACAAACTAAACATACATCATCCAGTTTGGCAACCACACACTCAACTAAAAATTTTCCAACTCTGAAACAAAACAACTTATTGACCTTATAAACAAATCACTAGGTTGGTAACACAACAAAAACCTAATTCTCTCATAGATATTAAAAACAAGTCATTTCAAGTATGATCGTTGGATTACATAACAATCTTTGCACATCATTCAAGATAGTATCGACCGCTCCTTGATCATCGCTTCATCAAACTCAATAACTCATCACATGGTTCACATTACATGCAATATTCTCACTCATTGCCAAGATAAAAACCATTATCTCAACATGCCAAAAATACTTTGAAACTCTTCTCATCCAACATGCATACGTGCCATAATCATTACCACTCATCATCAGATTATAAACCAATATAACAAACTTCAGCAGTTAGGGTTTATCAAATCAACAGGTAGGGTTTACCAGTACAACTCTCCAATACTTAGCAATACCGGTTCACTCCACAAACTCACCCACTGATTACAATTCCCTTCACTAGCTCTTCCTACTAGTTATAAAACAATATTATAACATCATTACTGGTTCATTGACATCAATGACAACATAACATTTCATTAGTGCAATTTTCATGCAAATACCAACAATCTCCCCCTTTGGCATTGATGGCAATACAAATATCAATACCATTGATTGCTATGATTGTGAATAGGAATCTTGGTTTACATTTTACCATGTACTCTCCTTGTCTTCAGTTGGTAGCTGGCTGTAGATCTTTTCTCCATCAATCATACAATTCTTCTCTTGATAATCACATATTTATTCTCCCCCTTTGACAACAATGCCAAAGTGAAAGTAAAACATCCAATGTTAAACTTCACTGTTCAGTACCAACAATCTGCAACTTGATGCTCCCATTGTGGAATAACTCCACTTCTTCATCAATCCCACTGTTAAATTCTGCAAGTAGCTCCAGGACCGATGTACTCTACATCATGCTCAATTCACCTCATGAAGGGGTACAACCCTTAGTTGACTTCTAAGATACTCAAAAGTAGTGTAAAGATATCTGCAAGCTGCTCTTTGGTAAAAACATGCTCCAATATCACATCTTTACTCTGCGCTTTTTCCCTCGAGAAATGATACTTCAATTCAATATGTTTGGTTCGTACGTGCAAAACAGGGTTCTTGGAAATATTTATGGCATTGGTATTGTCACATAAGATCTTTACAGGTTAAGTAAACTTCATCTCGAAACCTTCCAGAATGTGCCTCATCTAGATAGCCTGGGTACAATTCATATAAGCTACAACATACTCAGCTTCAGCAATAGACTATGATATACAACTTTGCTTCTTTCTACTCCATGAAACAAGTCTTCCTCCAAGAAAGAATGCTCCACCGGTTGTGCTTTTCCTATCATCAACATTACCTGCCTAGTCTGCATCTGCATACACCTTCAAGTCAAAATTACCTACATATGGATACCATAATTGATAGTCAATAGTGCCTTTAAAATATTTGAATATCCTCTTGGTTGATATCAAATGTGTTTCCTTAGGATTCTTCTAAAATCTATCAACTAGACCAACTGCATGAGCTATATTTGGTCTGTTGTGAACAATGTAGTGCAATTTCCCAATCATTGACCTGTACTCCTTTTCATCAACAGATGTGGCTTCATCATCCTTAGACAGTTTACATATTGTAACCATGATGTCCCAACTAGTTTACAATCACTCATACCAAATGTCTTTAATAGCTCTTTCACATACTTAGATTGTGTGACGAAAATACCACTCTTCATTTGCTGAATTTGCAAGCCTATGAATTTTTTATCTCTCCCACTAGAGACATTTCAAACTCACTTTTCATTTCATTTGTAAAGTCATTGCTCATGTCATCATTGCCTCCAAATATGATATCATCTACAAACACTTCACTAACTAGTATCTTATCTTGTTTAGATTTGATATATATGTTGTTGTCTTCATTGGTTCTTTGAAAACCTATCTTCATCAGGTGTGAATGAAGCCTTTCATACCATGCTCTCAGTGCTTGCTTTAACCCATATAATGCCTTGTGCAACTTACATACATTGTCTTTTTCATTAGGCAAAGGATAACCATCTAGTTGCCCAATGTATACCTCTTCTTCCAGTATTCCATTAAAAAATGTTGGCTGCACATCCATCTGATATACTTTGAATCTCTTATGTGCTGCAAATGCAAGTAAAGTTCTGACACCTTCCAATCTAGAAACTAGTGCAAAAGTATCACCATAATATTCTCCTTCTTCATGTGCATAACATTTTTAAACTAATCTAGCTTTGTTTTGGACTACTATACCATCTTCATTCAGCTTGTTCCTGAATACCCACTTAGTACCTATCACATTTTTATTCATCGGTCTGGGTACAAGTGGTGCAAAGTATCTTCTACTACACCTCTATTTAAAGCACATGGTGGTGTCTACATGTTCATTTGTGATTTAATAATGTGTTGGATCAATGATCACTCTTGATGTAATTGAGTGCCTATTTGTATGATCAATAATCTCTTGGGTGAGCATATAAACCTAGAGGTCTATTAGGCCATGAAGGCTTGGAATTTGGATTTTCAATGTTGGCATGTCCAAGATGTTGTCTTAGGTGTTTGGATTCTAAAAATGACAAATAATGACCTTGGATGTGTTTTCGTAAGGTCTAAGTTGTTAATAACCAATGTTGTCCTAAATTGCAAACTTTTGCATTTGTTGTCAAGCAACTTTTCAAAGTTGCTGGCAGGATGCCAACTACTTCTCCAATGGTCCTAACTATTCAAAATTTAGTTATGGATGTTGGAAAAGGTTTATATATGCTTGGACAACTATGGAAAAGAGTGAGTTCAGAGTTTTGTAAATTTTGGTGGAGAAAGTGAATAAGACAAGTTTGATTTTGCCAGAACAACGATATTCTTCTGTACTGTCCATACAGGGTGTGAGATCTACTAATGATTTTTTTATTTGATTAGAAAGAGCCTTGAAATACCCTTCCAATGCATTTGGTTTGATCTCTTGAAGTGAATTTTAGTGGAATTTATAAATTTTTTACCCTCTGCAGGTTTGAAACCTTACCACCAAGCCCTAGTCTAAACTGTTTGAGGGTTTAGATTAGAATAGATGAGTTTCATTGAGCATAATATGAGTAATGATGAGATGATGAGTTGAGTTGATGGAGTTGGAGTATTTAAACATAGAAGAAACCTCCTGAAGAGTTGTAACCTTCCTCTGATCCCATTCTCATATACCTCCTTTGTAAAACCTGTCTAACTTGATCAATTAGGCCTGTGACCCAAGTAGGTGTTGAAGAGTGTAGGAATACGGTGGAATTCCAATATTTTGGAATCTAATATTAATCCCAAAAGGGTGTCTAAAAACTAAATTTCTTTAGGGTGTTGTTTGGTATAATTTGGAGAAAAATCCAAAAAGACAATGAAATAGAGCTACTAACCGGCAGGCCTAACCAATAGGCTTGTCTAAGATTGAAAATCCAATATCTGCCTTGTGCTCCAAAATAACATTATGGGAGATCTTGATAGGTCTTAGGAAGTGTGTAGAAGTGTTGTGCCATCCCTTGTTAGGGGTAAGTGTCCAATTTCACACTTGAGGTGTGGTTTTAGCCTGAGAGAGACTCAAGGGATAGAAGACCAAGGTGTGTAGGTGGGTTTATCACCTTACTGCTACCAACCTCTGCATAAGGTGGTATCAGAGCATTAGTGTAAAGTAGAAAATCGAACCCTAGGTGTTCCCCCACTCCAAGGAGAGAGAAAGGAGGTCACTAGGATTGACGGTTTTCACTTAGGAGAGACTTTACATTCAAAAGACGGGTTGAAACCCACAAGATCCAATCCCACACAATGCAAGACTGAATTCTAAATGAGTTTCAAGGGTTGAGATAGCAAGGATACCCTCTTTTGTAAAGAATGTAGATAGAAGGATTGAACTAGGAGTGTATGTAAAAGTAAGAAAGATTCACTTGTAGACAGAGATAGGGATGCAGGATGAAGCTACGGACCTAAAATTAGCAGTAAAATGTTGAGACAATGCTATCCTGTAAGTTTGAGCGAAAGTTGACGGGACGGTGGCACCTGGAGTGCACACGGTCCTCCGAAAAATCCGCGAAATGAAGGGGGATCTGTTTGTCTCTGCACAAGGATTCCAGATCTTCAATTACAGCTACGTACCTACAACCTACACATAGAAAAGAGAGGACGATTGGGGGGTTAGGGATTAGGGGTTTGCCTTCAGGTCAAACCCCGGTTTTGGAATTAACCAAGAAATGAGAATGCTGTAAATGTAAGTGTTTGTAATGTAATCAAGTATTGATACCTTGTTGTAAGAATGTTTGTATTCTTACATGTGAAGGTGTAATGATGTTGTATGTTGTATGTTGTAGGTGATCTCCTCTTCAATGGTTGAATCCTTGTCTTGAATGTAACACCTAGCCTTGAATGGAGACTTAGAATGCTCAATTGCTTGAAGGAATGCTTGAATGCTTGAATGTTTGAATGTTTGAATGTTTGCCTATCGCTTCCGCCTCTTGCACACATGTTTTTTCACCCTCCTTTCTTTTTTTTTCTCCCTTTTTCTGGGAGGGGAAATGTAGTTTATATACTTGTCAATTAGGGTTAGGAGACTGATTTTTCCAACCTTAGGCCAACCTAGGAGAATTATTTTCCAAATTGCAAACTTGAAGACCCAATTCCCAACAAGAGACCGGGCCCAAAATAGGGCCAGGGACCAGGGCACTGGGCGCCATGGTCCTAAGGGACTAGGGCACTGGGCGCCATGCTCCTAAGGGACCAGGGCACTAGGTGCCATGGTCCTGAAGGACTAGGGCGCTGGGCACCATGGTCCTAAAGGACCAGGATGCTGGGCGCCATGGTCCTAAAGGACCAGGATGCTGGGCGCCATGGTCCTAAAGGACCAGGATGCTGGGCGCCATGATCCCACCTCCCGGGACAGCAAGGTGCAAGGAGGATCAGGCCAAGGTGCAAAAAGATGTAGTTTTTGATGTCGTAAACAGGTTTCGGGGTCTCCATTCAGGTTCAATGTTGCGCCACCATCGTGAAGACCCAAATGCAGTCGAAATTGCAAGTGTCACAATTTTACGACGCTACAATTAGAAGAGCCTTGGGGAAGAATAAATAAATGGAAGATGCAACAAATAATAGTGAGGAGATTCCCACTAGACCCATGACAAACATGGAGTTAGCCAAGATAGTGAGGGAGTAGGCGGTTAAGAATAAAAAGATGGAGGAGGAGATAGAAAGGTTCAAGAAAGACCAGGAAGGAAAGGGAGTTGCATCTGCATTTGATGGAGAAGGAGAAGAGGAAGAAGATAGACTATTGATGTCGGCAGATTAAAGGCAATTTTTTGAAGCCCTTAATAGGGTAGTAAAAAGAGACAATAGAGCATAACTACCTACATTCTCTGGAAAGATGAACCAAAAAGATTGTATGGACTGGATAGAAGAAATGATCAATTATTTTGAATGTGAAGAGGTACTTGAAAGCCAACAGATGAAGGTGGCTAAATCCAAAATGAAAGGTCCAACTCTTAGTTGGTAGAAATTTTTACAAAATGAAAGAGATGAAGAAGGAAAGAGACCTATAACCTCATAGAAGAAGATGGAGATAGAGATCAAAAGGCAGTTTGTACCTAAGGACTATGAGATAATCTTACACAAGAGAGTACAAAATCTAAGGTAAAGGGATTTGGATGTCAGTAGTTACACTCATGAGTTCCACAGGATGACCCTCAAAGAAAAGATGTCGGAGAGTGAGACACAAAAGTTAGCAAGGTACATGAATGGTCTTAAGTCCAGTATTCAAGATGAATTGAGTTTGTTCAACCCTAAATTAGTGCACAAGTGTTTTCAGATGACACTTATGATTGAGGAGAAACAAAAAAGGAGAGAATAACACAATAATAGAGGAAAGGGTACAAGTTTCAGAGACAAAGGTAGATTCAATGGAAGAGGATCATCTCCTAAACCCCAAGGAGAGTCCAGCCATCATGAACAAGAGAGATAATCAGGGAACAAAGGTAGCTTTAGAGGAAGGAGGAGAAATGGTAGAGGAAGATTCAGTGCAAGAGGACCTAGTGTCTTCATCGGTAGGTGTTTTTCATGCAACCAAGTTGGGCATTAGTCATTTAGATGTCCTGAGAAGCTAATCAATGGTAGCCAAGGAGGTGATAGGAGGGCACATTTAATACAAGAAGAAGATAGTCAAAGCATGACCTCCTACCACACATCAATGCCAAATTTTGCAAATCTGGAGCAAGGAGAACTCTTGATGATCAATAGGACCCTCTTGAAAGTGCCAACCATCAAAGGACCACCTCAGAGGAAATCTCTTTTTAGAACCTCCTACAAGGTACAAGGAAAGGTATGCAAAGTCATTTTCATCTCAGGGTCCACATATAACATAGCTTCTATTGAAATGGTTATTAAGCTTAACTTGCAAAGAATAATCTCATCCCCATCCCTATAAAGTGTCTTGGTTGAATAAAAGGTCAACAAGCCCTGATTAGTGAGCAAGTTTGGATATAATTTTCAATAGGTGAATACAAAGATAGGGTGTTGTGTGATGTAGTAGACTTGGATGCTTGTCATCTGCTACTAGGCATGCCTTGGAAATATGATGTAGATACTAGGCATGAGGGAAGGAAGAATGTCTACACCATCACCAATAGTGGGGTGAACTTCACTATGACACCTCTTCTAGATGAAGGTAAGGATAAGCACATTATGACTAGTGTCATGCTAGTGGATGAGAGGGAGTTCATGAAGGGTTTGAAGGATAAGGAGACTCCCTATTTTTCAATGGTTGTCAAGCCTAAAATTGAACCTAAGAAGTAGCCTAAGAGCCAAGAGACATAAAGGAGATTAGGTCCTAAAGAGGTTCAAAATCTACTAGACCGGTATAAGGGGATAGTTGCAGACAGTACCACAAATTCCTTACCCCCTCAAAGGGAAATCAATCATTGTATTGACCTCATACCAGGTGCTACACTACCCAATAAGGAAGTGTACAAGCTTACCCCTGAACAAAATGCTGAAGTTGCAAGACAGATCCAAGAATTGCTTGAGAAAGGGTTCATTAGGAAGAGCATAAGTCCCTATGCAGTCCCTGCAGTACTAGCTCCCAAGAAAGAAGGAACATGGAGGTTGTGTACCGACTCTAGGGCCATCAATAATATAACATTTAGATATAGATTCCCAATGCCAAGAATGGAGGACTTGATGGATTGTCTAGGAGGGGCAAAGTATTATTCCAAAATGGATTTGAAAAGTGGTTATCATCAAATAAGGATCAGAGATGGAGACCAATGGAAAACAACTTTTAAGACCATTGAAGGCCTATTTGAGTGGATGGTAATGCCATTTGGACTTTCCAATGCCCCTATTACACTCATGAGACTCATGAATGAGGTTCTTAAGCCCCTCATCAATCATTTTGTAGTAGTGTATCTAGATGATATATTGATTTTCAGTAAACACATGAATGAACATCTAACACACTTGGATTTGGTACTACAAAGGTTACACAAGGAGCAATTGAAGATCAATTTGGATAAATGTGTCTTCTTGCAGGAAGAACTAGTGTTCCTTGGATTTGTGGTTTCTTAGGGAAATTTGAAAATGGATGCATCTAAGGTGGAGGCAATCCTAAACTAGCCAACCCCTCAGTCAACAAGTGAGGTAAAAGGTTTCCATGGGTTAGCAAGTTTTTATATAAAATTTATTAAGAATTTCAGTGGGGTTAGTGCACCGATGATAGAAACCATAAAAGGTGGAAGGAAATATCAATTTGTTTGGACTAAGGAGGCTAATAGGTCTTTTGAGTTTTTGAAAACTAAGATTTTAGAGCAACCTATTTTAGTACTCCCTGACTTTCATAAGGTTTTCACTATTGAGTGTGCTGCATCAAAGAAGGCCATAGGAGGATTTTTGAGTCAGGAAGGTAGGCTAGTGGCATTTTTTAGTGAGAAACTAAATGAGGTAAAGAAAAATTATTCTACATATGGCCTAGAAATGTATGCTATGGTGCAATCTCTTAGGAAGTGGAGACCTTATCTCTTACCTAAGGAGTTTATTATATATACTGACAACCATGCTCTAAGTTTTTTAAACAGACAGGAGAAACTAAATCATAGACATATGAAGTGGATGGAATATCTCCAAGCTTACACTTTCACTATCCTACATAAGAAAGGAGTAGCTAATAAAGTTGTTGATGCAAGTTTAGTAGAAGGAACTTAGCAATCCAGGAGATTCAATTGGAAAACATGGGAATCAATGCCTTAACAAACATGTATCAAGGGGATGAAGATGTCATGGAGGCCTATGAGGTTTGTAAGGATATGAGTGATAGGTATCATATTGATTTTTCTGATTATATTCTTCAAGGAGGCTTACTTTTCAAAGGCAATCAACTTTGTATTCCTAATTTCTCCATGGGGGAAAATATTGTAAAGGAAAAACATAGTGGGGGTTTGTCAGGACACTTTGGAGTTGATAAGACACTTGAATTGGTTAGGAGATTCTACTTTTGGCGTAGGATGCAATCAGATGTGAGAAAGTATGTGACTGAGTGTGTGGTATGTCAAAGGGAAAAGGGACAAGTTCCAATGCAGGTCTATATACTCCATTACCAATCCCTACCAAACCTTGGGATTCAGTTAGCGTGGACTTTGTCTTAGGTCTTCCTAGGACTAAATTAGGATATGACAATATATATGTTGTTGTGGATAGGTTTTCCAAAATGGCACACTTTTTGCCATGCAAAGTTACACATGATTCTTCCAATATTGCAGGTTTGTTCTTCAAGGAGGTTGTTAGACTTCATGGGTTACCCTTAAGAATTATATCAGACCGGGATCCTAAGTTTGTAGAACATTTTTGGAGGACTTTGTGGTGTAGGTTGGGGAAAAACTTGTACTTCTCTTCTACTTGTCACCCTCAATCTGATGGACAAACATAGGTGATTAATAGATCCCTTAATAATTTGTTGAGGTGTTTGACTAAGGACCATGGGGCCACTTGGGATACTATTCTTCCACAAGTAGAGTTCTCATATAATGACTCTATGAATAGAAGTACATGACTGAGTCCTTTTCAAATTGTATATGAGACCCATCCTAGAGGTATTCTTGAACTCCGAGAAGTGTATAATATTGAAAGGAGGAGTGGTCAAGCGAATGATTTTGCTGAAGTGATGAGGTACATACATCAACAAGTCCGGGATAGATTGATACAAACCACTGAAAAGTATAAGCAAGCAACAAATATCACAAGGAGAGATGTTCATTTCAAGGTGGGAGACATGGTGATGATTCATCTCAAAAAAAGAAAGACTCCCTAAGGAGAAGTACGCCGAGCTACTCATGAAAAAGATAGGTCCTTTCAAGGTCCTCAAGAGATGTGGGACAAATTCATACAAGATAGATCTACCCCTTGATGTTGGTCTATCTCCTATATTCAATGTATCTGATATATATGCATATAAAGGTTCTATGGATGATCTTTGTGTTGCAGGTCCAACTAATTCTTCTAGTCCAGCTATGTTGGAAGGACTTCCTCCCCCTTTCAAACCTGAGATTGAGTGCATTTTGGATCAAAGGGCTAGCAAGTAGACAAGGAGGAAGACTTACTTGGAGTACCTAGTCAAATGGAAGAATCAACCTTTGGAGGATGCTACATGGATGACTTTTGAGGCCATTGAGAAGATCAAAACTAGATTTACAGACATCCCAACTCAAGGGACTTGAATTTTTTTGGGCCCGAGAGTATGGTGTAGAGCACCTTCTACTATGCATCTATTTCAAGCACATAGTGGTGTCTACATGTTCATTTGTGATGTAATAATGGGTTGGATCAATGATCACCCTTGATGTAATTGAGCATCTATTTGTATGGTTAATAATCTCTTGGGTGAGCATATAAACCTATAGGTCTATTAGGCCATTAAGGCTTGGAATTTGGATTTTCAATGTTGGTGTGTCTAGGATGTTGTCTTAGGTGTTTGGAGTCTAAAAATGACAAATAATGACCTTGGATGTGTTTCCATAAGGTCTAAGTGGTTAATAACCAATGTTGTCCTAAATTGCAAACTGTTGCATTTGTTGTCAAGCAACTTTTCAAAGTTGCCGATAGGATGCCAACTACTTCTCCAATGGTCCTAACTATTCAAAATTTGGTTATGAAAATTGGAAAAGGTTTATATATTCTTGGACAACCATGGAAAAGAGCGAGTTGAGAGTTCTGTAAAGTTTGGTGGAGAGAGTGAATAAGACAAGTTTTATTTTACGCGAATAGTGACATTTTTCCGTACTGTCCGTACAGGGTGTGAGATCTACTAATGAATTTTTTATTTGATTAGAAAGAGCCTTGAATTACCCTTCAAATGAATTTGGTATGACCTCTTGAAGTTAATTTTAGTGGAAGTGGAAGTTATAAATGTTTTACCCTTTGCAGGTCTGAAACCCTCCATTTTCAAGGGTTACAATGCAAGTGGGACCCTAACTTGCAATCTACTCATTGGGATCCAAGTTAGGAACATGTATTTTGAGATTACAGAGGAGTGAGGTCAGAGGATTTGGTTGGTAACCTTACCACCAAGCCCTAGTCTAAATTGTTAGAGGGTTTATATTAGAATAGATGAGTTTCATTGAGCATACTATGAGTAATGATGAGATGATGAGTTGAATTGATGAAATTGGAGTATTTAGACATAGAAGAAACCTCCTGAAGAATTGTAATCTTCTTGTGATCCCATTCTCATATACCTCCTTTGTAAAACTGGTCTAACTTGATCAATTAGGCCTGTGACCTAAGTAGGTGTTGAAGAGTGCAACAATAGGGTGGAATTCCAATCTTTTGGAATATGATAGTAATCCCAAAAGGGTGTTTGAAACCTAAATTTTTTTAGGGTTTTGTTTGGTATAATTTGGAGAAAAATCCAAAAAGACAATAAATAGGGCTACTAATCAGTAGGCCAACCGGTAGGCCTGTCTAAGCCTCAAAATCTAATATTTGTATTGTGCTCCAAAATAGAATTTTTGGGAGATCTTGATAGGTCTTAGGAAGTGTGTAGAAGTATTGTTCCATCCCTTGTTAGGGGTTAGAGTCTGATTTCACACTTGCAGTGTGGTTGTAGCC
Organism: Cryptomeria japonica; assembly: GCF_030272615.1. Lineage (NCBI taxonomy): Eukaryota > Viridiplantae > Streptophyta > Pinopsida > Cupressales > Cupressaceae > Cryptomeria > Cryptomeria japonica. Next base: position 417,351,944 of record NC_081410.1, read on the forward strand.
TGAGAGAGACTATAGGGATATAAGACCTAGGTGTGTAGGTGGGTTTATCACCTTACTGCTGCCAACCTCTACATCAAATAGGGTCCATGTATTATTCTTCTTAATTTGATCAAGTTCCTCTTCCATAACTTTAATCCAATGATCATCTCCATAACATGATCATTATCTTCTTGTTCTTCTTATTCATTATCATCATCTTCTTCTGACTCTACCTATTTCTATTGAATTGGTACAATAACATTCTTTTTACCAGTTTCAGGCTTCACCGGTTCTGGTTCCAAAAAAAATGCAAGGATCTTCATCCTTTTTCTCCACACTAGTTTCCCTTGATACTTTAGGATACTCATCCACTCGAGCATCAACACTCTTAATGATTCTCTATGTCCGGTTGTTGTAACATTTGTAGGCCTTACTCTTGGTGGAGTAACCAAGAAATATACCTTCATCACTTTTAGCCTCAAACTTACTAACATAGTCACCTCTCTTAATAAAACATTTGCAGTCATATATCTTAAAATAAATAACATTAGGTGATCTACCATACCAGTATTCATAAGGAGTTTTATCCTTACCTCTTTTTACCAAAATCCGGTTCATAGTGTAGACAACTATGCTGACAGCTTCTCTCCAAAAAGTTTTTGCTACACCTCCTTGTATCAACATCGTCCTATCTGCTTCAATAACTGACTGGTTGTTCCTCTCTGCAATATCATTCTGTTGTGGTGTCCACAGTGCAAAAAGCTTCCATTTGATACCATTTTCTTTACAATATCTAGTTAATTCCTGAGAATTAAATTCACTGCCTTGATCAGTCCTAAGAAAATTTATCTTCTTCTCACTCTCCTTTTCAACTAAGGCCCTGAATGCCTTGAACTTAATAAACTCTTCTATTTTATACTTCAAGAATGTGACCCACATCATTCTTGAGAAATCATCAGTGAAGATCATAAAGTATCTGTCATCTTGAATACTTTTAGTCCTTATTGGTCCACAAAGGCCTGTATGAACCAAATCTAATAGATGTTCCACTGAAATTGTTTTTCTCTTAAATGTTGAGGATGTCATCTTTCCCAACTGACATTCCTTACATAGAGCATTAATCAGTTTGTCCAACTGAGGCGAACCTCTCACTGTCTTGGACTTACTCACTTTAATAATGTTATCAAAATTTATATGACAAAATCTCCTATTCCAAAGCCAACTATCATCTACTTTAGCAATTAAACAATTGTTGACTTTAGGATTCAGGTGAAACAAGTTACCTTCAGTCTGCTTGCCGGTTGCAATCAGTTCACCTTTGCTCCCATATATTTTGCACATACCATTCTTAAACTCCAATGGGTATCCTCTGTCATTGAGTTGAGCAACACTCAAAAGATTGTGCTTTATTCCTTCAACCCAATAGACATCATCTGTACTACTCTTTCCATTAAGATAAATAGTTCCCTTACCTTTAACCATGCACGGTGATTCATTACGAAATCTCACAACTCTGCCATCAAATTCTTTCAAAGAGAGAAAGTTTCTCCAGTCACTGGTCATATGATGTGAACAACCACTCTCAATGATCCAATCATCAGAATTATCCATGCGAGAAACTAAAGCCTTCTAATCAGATGTCTCCTCTTTAATGGCTACAAAGACAATGTATTCATTAGAATTAGCCTCAGATTCTTGATCAGTGATACAACCATCAACTACAATAAGACAATATATTTTTCCTTTTCCCTTGTACATTTTGAACTTCTCTCGCTTGTGCTCATTATCACCATTAGGACAGTTAGCTGCAATGTGTCAAATCTTGTTGCATGCAAAATATTTCAAAGGTAATTTACCTCTATACTTACTAGTACCTCTGGGCAACCCATTGGCCCATAATTCTTTGAGCTCAACCAAACTATCTTCATCATCAACTTCTCTACTGGATCTAAACTCATAACTGTGACTGACATCTCTAATTTTCCTCTTAGATGGGTTAGAAACTTAAGCTCTAAATGCAAACTCAGATTTCTGAACACTACCATCATAACCATTCAATTCAAAAGAAGTAAACTTACCAATGATGGAGTCAAGGGCTACCTTAGTTTTGTCAATTGACTTTAGCTCCTAAATGGCTGCAACTCAGATAGCATAGACCAGTAGCAGGATTCTAAACACCTTACTAATCATTGCGGAATCTTCCACTTTACCACCACCACTCTTGATCTCACTAACTATCTCTTTTATCCTTTGACCATATTGTTGGATATTCTCACCTTTATCCATCCACATGTCATTAAAGTTTCCTCTTAGACTCTCTTCCTTGGCAATATTTGCATGTTCATCACTGCTATAAATCTCTTAGAGTTTCTTCCATACATCATATATAGTCTCTAGACCATGGGCATCAACATACTCTGCATCAGACAAAGAACTAATCATAGCCTCCAGTGCTTGATTGTTTTCTTGTTGCTCTTTCTTTTGATCATCAGTCATAATCCCTCTAGGTGCAACATATTGAGTACCAACATGTTCCAAACATTGACTTCCTAAACTCTTAATATATATTTTTATTCTATCACTCCCTATCATGTAGTTCTGTCTATTAAACTTCAGACCTCCCTTCTTCATAATGTTCTACAAGAGCTTTACCTCGAGCTATTATGCTTAGACCTTAGAGGACCTGAGAAACTCTGATACCAATAGATGGTATGATGAAAGAATAAGGATCTGGTCAACTACTGAGAGGGGGGGGGTGTGAATCAGTAGATAGAAAACTGATATAAATTTTCACCAATCTCAGAATAAACCTCTCAAAGTAAACTTTAAACTAATAAGTTAAACCATTGAACTATAAATGCAATATCACTGTCAATTTTAACCAGTTAACTGCTATAATAGATTAATAGTAAACAACTTAAAACTCACAAACATCCAAATACTTTACTGACATAATTAAAACCTCATTTCAGATTGCTACCGATTATCATAACATATCAAAAGTGGATTAAGCAGTTAAGCAATTTTACCATAGTAAACATAACCACAAAAAACATTCACCACTTGACACAATATTTTTGATGTGGAAACCCAAATGGAAAAAACCATGGTGAAATGAGACTCACAAGTTAACTATCTGAACTCTTCTGAAGTTCACTCTATTAGGAGCAAAACATGTTAAAGCTTTACAAAAATCCCTATTAATAACAGATCCTGTTAGGGACCACACGGGTAAGGGATTGACTATAATGCCCTATTAAAAGCAATACCCTGTAAGGAGTAACCTTGGTAGAGGATTTGAAATCCAAGCTAATGGACCACTTGGTTGGAGGATTTTAATATCACTAAGCTTGTTAAAGCTTACCCGGTTAGGGGATTTTACTACTGTAATTGTTAGAAAACAACAAGAGTTTGTTGATCTGTTTGAATAGCACTACACTTTCTTGTTTAGATCCTTTTCATGCTCCTATCTTTCTTTACACAAACTGCAGATACATCATCCAGTTTGGCAACCACACCCTCAACTAAAACTTTTCCAACTCTGAAACAAAACAACTCATTGACCTTATAAACAAATCACTAGGTTGACAACACAACAAAAACCTAATTCTCTCATAGAGATTAAAAATAATTTGGTTCAAGTATGAGTGTTGGATTACATAACAATCTCTGCACATCATTCAAGCTAGCCTCGACCGCTCCTTGATCACCGCTTCATCAAACTTAGTGACTCATCACGGGGTTTGCATCGTATGCAATATACTCACTCATTCCCAAGATAAAAACCGTTATCTCAATGTGCCAAAAACACTTTGAAACTCTTCTCATTTAACATGCGTACGTGTCATAATAATTACCGCTCATCATCAGATCATAAACTAATATAAAAAACTTCATCAATTAGGGTTTATCAAATCAACAGGTAGGGTTTATAGGTTCAAATCTCCAATACTTAGGAATATCGGTTCAATCCACAAACTCACCCACTGGTTATAGTTCCATTCACTCGCTCTTCCTACCGGTTACAAAACAATAATATAACAACATCATTACTGGTTAATTGACATCAATGACAACATAACATTTCATTAATGCAATATTCATGCAAATCCCAACAGTATCCCCCTTTGGCATTGATGGCAATAAAAATATCAATACCATTGATTGCTATGATTGTGAATAGGAATCCTGGTTTATCTTTTACCATGTACTCTCCTTATCTTTAGCTGGTAGCTATGTGTATATCTTCTCTCTGTCAATCATACAATTCTTCTCTTGATAATCACATATTTCTTCTCCCCCTTTGTCAATAATGCCAAAGTGAAAGTAAAACATGCAATGTCAAACTTCACTATTCAGCATCAACAACCTACAACTTGATTCTCCCCCTGTGGAATAACTCCACTTCTTCATCAATCCTATTGTAAAATTCTGCAAGTAGCTCCAAGACTGATGTACTCTACATCATACTCAATTCACCTCATGAAGGGGTACAACCCCTAGTTGACTTCTAAGACACTCAAATGTAGTCTTAGGTAGAGGTTTAGTAAAAATATCTGTAAGCTGCTCCTTGGTAGAAATATGTTCTAATATCACATCTTTACTCTACACTTTTATCCTCAAGAAATAATACTTCAATTTAATATGCTTGGTTCATGCGTGCAAAACAGGGTTCTTGGAAATATTTATGGCATTGGTATTGTCACATAAGATCTTTACATTAGTAAACTTCATCTTGAAACCTTCCACAATGTGCCTCATCTAGTACAATTCATATAAGCTGCAACATACTCAGCTTCAACAATAGACTGTGATATACAACTTTGCTTCTTTCTACTCCATAAAAAAATTCTTCCTCCAAGAAAGAATGCTCCACCGGTTGTGCTTTTCCTATCATCAACATTACCTACCCAGTCTGCATCTATATACACCTTCAAGTGAAAATTACCTGCATATGGATACCATAATCCATAGTCAATAGTGCCTTTAAAATATCTAAATATCCTCCTGGTTGCTATCAAATGTGTTTCCTTAGGACTCTTTTAAAATCTAGCAACTAGACCAACTGCATGAGCTATATCCGGTTTGTTGTGAACAACATAGTGCAATTTCCCAATCATTGACCTATACTCCTTTTCATCAATAGATGTGGCTTAATCTTCCTTAGAAAATTTACATCTTGTAACCATTGGTGTCCCAATTGGTCTATAGTCACTCATACCAAATGTCTTTAATACCTCTTTCACATAGTTAGACCGTGTGATGAAAATACCACTCTTCATTTGCTGAATTTGCAAGCCTATGAATTTTTTTCTCTCTCCCACTAGAGACATTTCAAACTCACTTTTCATTTCATTTTCAAAGTTATTGCTCATGTCATCATTGCCTCCAAATATGATATCATCTACAAACACTTCACTAACCAATATCTTATCTCCTTTAGATTTGAGATATATGTTATTGTCTTCACTGGTTCTCTGAAAACCTATCTTCATCAGGTGTTAATGGAACCTTTCATACCATGCTCTTGGTGCTTGCTTTAACCCATATAATGCCTTGTGCAACTTACATACCATGTCTTTTTCATCAGTTAAAACATAACCATCTGGCTGCTCAATGTATACTGCTTCTTCCAATATTCCATTAAAAAATGTTGACTTCACATACATCTGATATACTTTGAATCCCTTATGTGCTACAAATGCAAGTAAAGTTCTCACACCTTCCAATCTAGCAACTAGTAAAAAAGTCTCACCATAATCTTCTCCTTCTTCATGTGCATAAGCTTTGCAAACTAATCTAGCTTTGTTTAAGACTTCTATACTATCTTCATTCGGCTTGTTCCTGAATACCCACTTAGTACCTATCACATTTTTATTCACAGTTCTGGGTACTAGGGTCCATGTATTATTCTTCTCAAATTGATCATGCTCCTCCTCCACATCTTTAATCCAATGATCATCTCCAAATGCTTTGTTAGCAGTTCTAGGCTCAATAGTGGAGATCATGCAAGAATTCTCTCCAATTCTTCTTCTGGTTAACACTCCAACATCCTTATCTCCAATAATCTGGTTAGGATTGTGATTGAGTCTCACATACCTCAGAATTACATGGTCATTATCTTTAGGTTCTTCTTCTTCATTATCATCATCTTCGTCTGACTCTACCTATTTTGGTTGAATTGGTACAACAATATTCTCTTTAACTGTTTCAGGCTTCACCGGTTCTGGTTCCAAAAACAAACTACAAGGATCTTCATCCTTTTCTCCACACTAGTTTCCCCTAAGACTTCAGCATACTCATCCACTCAAACATCAACACTCTCAATGTTTCTCTGTGTCTGGTTGTTGTAACATTTGTAGGTTTTACTCTTGGTGGAGTAACCAAGAAATATACCTTCATCACTTTTAGCCTCAAACTTACTAATATAGTCACCTCTCTTAATAAAACATTTGCTGCAAAATGTTTTAAAATAACTAACATTAGGTGATCTACCATACCAGTATTCATAAGGAGTCTTATCCTTACCTCTTTTTACCAAAATCTTGTTCATAGTGTAGACAGTTATGCTGACAGATTCTCTCCAGAAAATTTTTGCTACACCTCCTTGCATCAACATCATCCTAGCTGCTTCAACAAATGACTAGTTGTTCCTCTCTGCAATACCATTCTATTGTGGTATCCTCGGTGTAGAAAGTTGTTGTTTGATACCATTTTCTTCACAATATCTAATGAATTCCTCATAAGTAAATTCACTACCTTGATCAGTTCTTAGACAATTTATCTTCGTACCACTCTCCTTTTCAGCTAAGGCCCTGAATGCCTTGGAGTTACTAAATGCTTTTGTTTTATCCCTAAAGAATTTGACCCACGTCATTATTAAGCAATCATCAGTGAATATCATAAAGTATCTGTCGCCTTGAATACATTTAGTCCTTACTGGTCCACAAAGGTCAGTATGAGTATTAACCGGTTTGTCCAATTAAGGCAAACCTCTCACTGTCTTGGACTTACTCACTTTAACAATGTTATCAAAATTTATATGACAAAATCTCCTATGCCAAAGTCAACTATCAATGACTTTATCAATTAAATAGTTGTTGACTTTAGGATTCAGGTTAGACAAGTTACCTTTAGTTTGCTTGTTAGTTGCAATCCATTCACCTTTGCTCCAATAGATTTTGCACATACCATTCTTAAACTCCAATGGGTATCCTTTGTCATTGAGTTGAGAAACACTCAAAAGATTGTGCTTTAGTCCTTCAACCCAGTAGACATCATCTGCACTGCTCTTTCCATTAAAAGAAATGTTAGGTCCCAGAGACAACTAAGATGGAGAGGGGGGGGAGTGAATCAGTTGTCAAATAAATTCTACCAAAAACAACTTAACAAACTTTAATACTTAATACCAGTAAACTGGAATTTTATGCCAATAGACAGTTTTATCAGTTAATTGCAATACCAGTAAATATTAATGCATGAAATAGAAAGACAATAACATCCACAACACATAACACCAATATTTGAACGTGGAAACCCTGTAAGGGGAAAAACCATAGTGGGAAACCTTACCCACAATCAAATGAAACTACTGTAGATATTATGTGTATACAAATGGGGTCTGCACATGTAGAAAGGCCAAGTGCCTAGAGCTCACTGCTCAAACATAAATAGGAGTCACACCGACCACAATTGGATGGTTAAATCCAATAAGAATGTACTGCTCAAATTAGCATCTTTCTATGCTGGATTCGGTACCGGTGTAGTTCTAATTGTCTTCACAAAAACCTTGCTTTACCTTCAAATGATGTCTGCATGTATAGTTCTACTTATTATCGCATATACCTTCTTACAATTCCTTATCCTTATCGCATATTGATCTTACAAATAAGATCTTACATATATACCATAACCTAAGACCAATTTTAGTAGGTTGGCTATTAAAAGATATTACAATAAATTTTTTTACAAGTAAATCAATAACCAATTCAACATGTCATCTTGATGCATTTACAGTAACAACAAAATCATCTCCAAAGCGTGTCGTGCTGATCTGGAATAGATAAGCCTGTCGGTGCTTATCCTAGACCTATTTGTCGGTAACAACAAATATGCAATTACAAACATACCAATGAACAAATCTCCAAGACAAAGTGTCCAAAAGATGTTTTCGACATAACTAGGTGTTTTCCATATCATTCCAAGTGCTGGTGAACATTGTATCCTACCGGTGCACCAGATACCGGTGACTGTGCATAATTCACTTGCTTGCTGGTGAACATTGCCGATTCTTCAAAGTGCCAGAGTTGATAAGTGTTAGTAGGTGTTGACATCAATGACAAAACCATACCAAAATACCAACAATCTCCCCCTTTGGCATTGATGGCAACACAAGATGGAAAAACCATCAAAGTGTCAAAACAAAAATGCTAACTACCAAAAACCAACAATCTCCCAAAAGAGATCATAACCAGAAATCAAAAACTCAGATACAGAGAGTAATATATCATCTCAAACTATTTATGTTTTTCCCAAATGAATAATCTCTCCCCAAAAGATAATGTGTTTTTCCATAGATATCTCTCCCCCTTTGACATCAAATGCCAAAGTGAATACAAAACTAGTTTCAAATACAAAATACCAACCAATTCAGTATACCAACTACTCCCCCTAAGAAGTAGCTTCCTCATCAAAGCTGGAGTAAAAGATTTCTCTGTTAATTCTGCGATTGATGACAAACATCAACTGTCTAAGTCTCTACCGGTGGGGGTATGACCCCAAGCTGGTCTCTAAGATATTGAAAGGTCTCCTTAGGCAGAGGTTTAGTGAAAATATTTGCAATCTGCTCTTTAGTATTCACATAAACTAGTTTGACTTCTTTTGCTTTAACATTCTCTTTCAGAAAATTTAGTTTGATAGAAACATGTTTGGTTTTAGAATGTAATACTGGATTCTTAGATATATCAATTGCTGCAGTGTTATCACAATAGATAGTTATAGGTTCCTTGCATTTTACCTTTATGTCCTTCAACATTTTCTTAAGCCATAATACCCGTGTATAGTTAGTTGCTACTACAGCATATTCTGATTCTGTTGTTGATAATGATGTACAACTTTGTTTCTTACTCAACCAAGAAATTAATTTGCTGCCAAGAAAAAATACTCCATCGGTGGTGCTTTTTCTATCATCCACATCTCCTGCCCATTTTGCATCTATGTATGCACATAATTCAAAGTTTTCATCTCTAGGATACCATAAACCAAGATTTGTTGTGCCTTGTAAGTACCGGAAAATCCTTTTTACTGCTAATTCATGACTTTCTCTAGGATTACTCTGAAATCTAGAAACAATACATACTGCAATCATAATATCAGGTCTGGTTTGTGTTAAATACAATAAACCTCCTATCATAGATTTGTACCTAGTCGGATTAACAGGTGTAGATTCATCCCTTAGTGACAATTTGTCATTTGTAGTCATAGGTGTGCTTACCGGTTTAGAGTTTTCCATCCCAAATTTCTTTAGTAACTCCTTTAAGTACTTGGATTGACTTAAGAATATACCTTTATCAGTCTGTGAAATCTGCAATCCTAAAAAGAATTTTATTTCTCCAATCATAGACATTTCAAATTCTTGCTGCATTTCAATAAAAAAGTCTTTATATAATCCATCCTCCTCCAAAGATTATATCATCAAAAAAAACTTCTATAACCAAGATGTCATCATTGGTCACTTTATAGTATAAGTTCCTATCAGTATTACCTTTAGAAAATCCAATCGTCAAAAGATACTTATCCAATCTAGCATATGAAGCTCTTGGAGCTTGTTTCAACCCATACAAAGCTTTTCTTAACCTACAAACTATATCTTTGTTATCTGTCAAATAAAATCCATCAGGTTGCTCAATGTAAACTTCTTCTTCAAGATCTCCATTCAGAAATGCACATTTAATATCCATTTGATATACTTTGTAGTTCTTGTGTGCTGTAAAAGCCAAGAATAATCTAACTGCCTCAATTCTAGCTACTGGTGCAAAGGTTTCATTATAATCAATTCCTTCTTTCTGAGAATATCCCTTACACACTAGTCTTGCTTTATTTCTGGTTACTTTACCATCTTCATTAAGTTTATTTCTGAATACCCATTTAGTTCCAATCACATTTTTGTCTTTAGGCCGGGGAACTAATGTCCATGTGTTATTCTTCTCAATTTGCTCTAATTCTTCTTCCATAGCTTTAATCCAGTGTTTATCTTCACATGCCTCATTAATTGATGATGGTTCAATTTGAGAAATAAGACATACCTCTTCATTTGCCTGTCTTCCTCTTATCATAACTCCTTTATACTTGTTTCCAATTATCTGATCTTCAGAGTGATTCAGTCTTACATACTAGGGTGTCTTTATTTGCTATTGTTCCTCAGTTACAGTGGAATTTTCAGATGATACCAGTATAACTGGATCTTCATCCTGTACTGGTTGATTCAATGTAGGTTCATTTGCCAGTATTTCTATTATCGATTTAGAGTCTATATACCTTGAAGTTCCTCTAAATTGTTCATCAATCTTCACATTTGTACTCTCAACAATTTTCTGCAATCTTTTGTTAAAATATCTGTATGCCTTGCTCTTAGATGAATAACCAAGAAATATTCATTCATCACTGCTAGGATCAAATTTACCAATATACTCATCTCTTCTAATAAAGCATTTACTACCAAATATTCTAAAATATTTAAGAGTAGGAGTTGTAGACGTATAAAAATGACCATCCTCCATATACAAACTATGTCATGTCTGTGCCAAGTACAATACAATGATCAAAATACAATGGAGACAACATCTCTCACGTATGACTATCTCTTGAGGGAGATGGTCTTCTTGCAGATGTCCCAGCACCTGGATCTCCAGGTGGATCCTATCTATGAGGCCTTGTCATGCCTCTGCTCTCTGTCATTGACCTCGTCTCTCAGGATCGACTGGATCTCAACTTAGTGAAACTCTGCACTCGGTGCTCCCTAGGCACCGCATCCTCGTAATGTCTCCTATAATACTCTACCTCCTTGGCTCTCAAAGCCAGCTCTCTCAAGGTGTCTCTTATCTGGCCACCTACTCCCGCTCTCTCCAAAACCTCTGCTTGAGCCTCAGCTCGACCCAACCGCTCAAAAGTAGTATCCTGCTTTGTGGTCAGCTGTGTAATCTGACACTGATGCGCCAGCATCTATGTCTGTAAATGTTGCACTGACAACTACAGTGATCTAATATGTGCATCCTCCACATGCATAGGAATCCACATCTGCAAGGGTAGCTGTGAAGGGGTACCCCCTATCCCCCTACCTGTCCTCGGTGCTGGTGGAGGTAACACATCTGACCTCCTCCTCTGGGCTAGTCTTTGCACATCCTCATACCCTCCCACCGCTACTATCACCTCCCCAACCTGCTCCTCCCCTCCAGCTCTGATCGACAAACCTCCTCTCCCTCTATCCACTACCACCTGCCACACAACTCTCTCTCTCAGTATCCCCTATCTCCACCCCTATCTCCTCCCCTCCCCAACTCCAATCTCCCTCTAACTCCTTGCCGACCTCAGCCACCTCCTCCACCTCTTCCACCATTCCCTCTTCCTCCATCACCGCCTCCCTCATCCACCTCCTCCTCGTCATCAAACACGAGAATCATCTCAGCTAGATTAGATATCCTAGCCACTGCACGTGCTGTGAAGAGTGCTGCAAAATCATCAGTCATCCCTGCATCCACGATCTCATGGGCATAATCCCAAATCTAGCTGGCTAAGTGAAAGAACTCCTCCACTGCCGCCGTGCTATCAATCATAGGCCCCCAATCTGGGATATCCTGTCTCCGTTGAGCATAAAAGAATGCTCCCTGTGGTATCCCCTGCTATCGACCATACTGTCGCAACACTCGGCTATGCAAAAACATCTCTATCACAAAGGGCGTTTACCCTATCAAATACCTGGAATTGAAAATGTGAGGCATCCCCATCCCATCCTCAGCCCATACCTAGCAACCTATATATGGTTGCCAAACGACTGTATCAATGTCATCCAACACTCTCCTCCAATGCTCTAGTTTTCCTAGCTTATGCTGGACAACTATCCCTCTGTACCCATACATGTACGTGCCTCCAACAGGCCTGTCTCTATCTGCCAGTGGTCTAGCCGCGCAGATATGCTCCCATGCCCATACCTATAGCAGTGTCACACCAGCTGATAAACTGTCGTAACCCAAGTACACTACCTCATGCAAATCCCTATATAAATGGGCCAACATAACTGACCCCCATGCAAATCAATGACCCTGCGTCACAATGTCCTCCAACACCAATCCCCATCCCACTGACAGTCCCTTCAACCTTCAGTCGGGACATAAGAACCCACCTATAAAACCTGCTAGAACTGATGGCAGAGGAGCATAATCCAAATCCAAAAACTCTTGCCAGGGGACCTCATACCCACAAATAATGTCATCCTGAAAGATTTGGTGAAGAGCCTCAGTCCCACCCTCCTCAGTCTGCTTGTAGGGTAGCAATGTACCTACTACAGGAATCCGCAAAATCTGGTAGCAATCCTCAGGCGTCACTATAATCTCGCCTGTTGCCAAATGAAAGGTGTTCGTATCGCTATGCCACCTCTCTACCAATGTTGTCAATAAACCCCAGTTTACGATAAATTGAGGCATCTCTAACAAAGAGGTCAGACCACATCTATCAATAATGTCTCTATCTCCCTGTGTCAATCGTGGGATCAATGACCACGGTCTCTAAAATCGCTCACGCAACTGTACTACTCCAAGACACTCCTATCAAAAACAATGCAAGTCCAATATGAGTTCCCTCATCAATACATGGATATCAAAATCAAAATCATCTAAAAAACTCGAAAACTTTGAACAAATCTAAATCAAGTTTCATATCATATCAATCCATCAAATCATATCAACTTGTAACACAACTCAAGTTCCACAAACATATCAACTTATAAAACAACTCAATTTCCATATCAACTTGTAACACAACTCAAGTTCCACAATCAAGGCAGCTTGTAACACAACTCAACCTCCACAATTCATATCAAACACATTCATATCAAAAACTTGAAAACTTTGAACAATTTAAATCAAGTTCCACATCAAAATCACATCAAATCTATATTAACTTGAAATATCGCAAATCAAATCAAGTTATCTCAAAACTCATATTGGACGACCTATCAAAACAATGACAATGGACACGAAGACTGGCAAAACGCACAAATCCCGGCAAAACTGGCATCAACCTACCCATTTTCTTCATTCACAAAACCAACTATATCAAAAACAATTTCTATGCGCTAAATCAGCTTGTCTACGCGCTAAACTGCTTCTCATGCGCTAACCTATTTTCTCCATGCGCTATCCAATTTACCCTATGCACTAGCCTAACCCTATGCACTACCTTTTTCTTCGAATACACCCTCTAACATACCACATGCGCTAAAAAACCCTATGTGCTAGGTCACACCTACGCGCTATCTAGACCTACCCATGTGACCCCCTAGAAGCCCTATGCGCTGGATATTTTCTATGCGCTACCCATTTTACCCTGTGCGCTACCATGTGCCCCTAATGCAGTAACCTAATCCTATGTGCTACCCTAACCTAATGATACGCTAGCCTAAAATTTTCAGATGCTACCCTCTATTGTTAAACCTGATGCGCTACAAAAATTTTCGTATGCGCTACCCTTTCGACCCGATATGCTAAAACGTAAAAATCCACATAAAAAATTCAAAAAATGACCAAAAATGACAAAATCAAAAACCAAACAGGGGTCACAAAGGTTGACTTATCGGTGGTCCATATGCAGCAGGCTTCCGATACCTCCTTACGTGCTCGAATCGATGAGAAGAATACAAAATCGACATGTTGACTTCACTCCAAATGTCACTATCTCCAAGGTCAACAAGCACAAATGAGATAAAAGAAATCACTTTTTCCCTTTATATAGGGTAAATCAAAATTAGGGTTACATGGAGAGACGCGTAAAATTGCTCGTGGTATCTCCTACAACCCTACCAAATGGCAATATCGGGAGATGAATCAAATTACCACATTCAACATAGACAAAATTGTACAATGCAATGAAATTTATCAAATTTATCTAAATCAAATCAAATTTTCAAAATTTTTGATTCATCTCCTGAGGGGGCATTATCAACATCATTATCAACATCGTTTATCAAATTTGGGGCATGACATGAACATCTCAACAAGACGTCACATTGATCACATCCAAATCATGACAACACATCATTTTCTTTGAATCAACATGTGCACACACGTCACTTCAAAGAGGGGCAAAATGTAGATGTATAAAAATGACCATATTCCTAAATGAATATTTTATGTTCATTCCTCTATTTAATTAAGTAAATTATTCAATTTATTTAGTTAAATTCACTAAAACCTTTTGCATCATTTAATTGAATAAATCATTTTATTTAATTAAATCTCTTTCTCTCTACTTTTAATTAAATTTACATTTAATTAAATAGTTCACCCCAAATTGAATAAATCTAATTTATTCAAATTCCCAAATGGCAACCAAATTGAAATAAATTAATTTTATTTTAATTAAATTCTATTTTCCTCACCCACTTGCATTTTCCTACATCTCCCACTTGCCTTCTAAACCCCCCTTCCTAAATTCTTCTAGATTCTTCTAATCCTAATCAATTAACCCAAACCCATTCATTATCCCCTTTCCATAAATTTGAGGAGGTCACTTCTCAAATTTTGGAGTAAAGTCTTCAAAATGCATTAAATCCTTTATCCATTCAACAAGATAAGTTGTTGAATGCCCCCAAATTTGGAAGGACTCTTACAAATTTGTCCCCAAAGTCTTCAAACCATTAATGGTTAACTAACCCTTAGTGGCATGGTTAGAGACTTTTTGCCTAACTTAACCTCCATCTAACCCAAGGGTCTCATCAAGCATTTATTGCTTTGACCATGGTTATCTCTTTAACCTTTGCACAAGAGTTTATCCTTTGGGTAAAATCTTTATCCAATGGATAACCCTAACCTAACCTTAACCCTTACCTCCTAGGGTAACCATGAGGTCTTCTCAAGCATTTAATGCTTCTTACCTCTCCTCTCAACCAAACTTATGTTGACAATTTTCACCATTTCATTGGTGAAAATTGAAAACATGGATTGACAACTTTCAATCTTGACCCTTGATTAACTCTTTCAATCCTAGCCATCCATTGCCCTATTTTCACTATAAGTAGAGCTCTCCTTCCTCCATTTTGAGGATCCATGAATCTAAGAAATCTATTATGTAATATCCATGCAAGCTTTTAGTATCTCATTTATGCTCAATTTTAGCACATCTAGCTTCTCTTTGTTATAGGAATAAATCTAATAAGCATTTTAGACTATTTCCTTTATCATTAGCTTAAATCATATAACTAGTATATCATGTTAGGATAGTATTACTACTAATCTTGTCATCTTATAATCTAGTTTATTGCATTTTTTAGAATCATGCATATATAGGATGCATTCATTTTAAAATCAATCAAAAGCATCCCTCGTTCTTGCATTTGTCATCCCTAAACCACTTTGCTCAATGATTTGAGAGCGAAGGCATTAGTTTGAGGGACCTTATGAGATAGAGAACCATGGAACCAACCTTGGGAAGTTGAGTCATCCTTCATGACTCCATAACTTGCACCAAGAAGTCCTATGGGTGTGTGGACAAGTCTCTTTGAGCTTCACTTTTCACATTTTGAGTTTCATTGACCCGCTTTTCCAGCATATAGGAGTAATGTCAAACCATAGTTCATGAGGGGTCTTACCGGTTTCACCTTTGATGTGAACTTTGTTGAATGTATAGACTGTTGTGCTTACTTCCTCTCTCCAATATACATGTGGAAGGTTTGCTTTAGATAGCATACTTCTAGCTGCATCCAAGATAGTTCTATTTTTCCTTTCTACAACTCCATTGTGTTGTGGTGTCTCAGGTGCTGATAACTATCTTCTGATTCTATTCACTTCACAGAATGCATTAAATTCCTTAGATGTAAATTCACCTCCTTGATCTGATCTCAAGCATTTGATTTTCTTACCGGTTTCATTCTCTACCATTGCTTTGAATAGTTTGAACTTCCCAAGTGCTTTTGGTTTTTCTTTGAGAAAAGTAACCCAACACATTCTAGAATAGTCATAAATGATTAGCATGAAATATCTATCATCTTGTAAACTTTTAGTTCTAGCTGGACCACATAAATCAGTATGAATTAAGTCAAGAGCATTATTTGATTTTTCTGGAATACTTTTAAAATATGCTCTAACTTGTTTTCCAAATTGACATTCTTTACATATCGGATTGTGAGGTTTAACAATCTTTGGTAAATCTCTAACTGCCTTAGTAGTACTAATTTTTACCATGCAATCAAAATTTACATGACAGAGTCTCTTATGCCATAGTTGGTTCCATCAAGTTTAAGACTGTCCTTCCTGAAATAGTTAGTAGACATTGGATCTCCTCAAGCTGTTAAACTTCTGCAAAAGAGGACTAAGCTCTGATACCAATTCTTAGGTCCCAGAGACAACTGAGAGGGGGGACTGAATCAGTTGTCAAATAAATTCAACCAAAAACAACTTAACCAACTTTAATGCTTAATACCGGTAAACCAAACTTTTATACCGGTAGGCAGTTTTATTAGTTAATTGCACCATCGGTAAAGATTAATACATGAAACGGAAAGACAATAACATCCACAACACATAACACCAATATTTGTACGTGGAAACCCTGTAAGGGGAAAAACCATAGTGGGAAACCTTACCCACAATCAGATGATACTACTGCAGATAATATGTGTATACAAATGGGGTCTGCACATGCAGAAAGGCCAAGCGCCTAGAGCTCATTGCTCAAACACAAATAGGAGTCACACTAACTACAATTGGATGGTTAAATCCAATAAGAATGTACTGCTCAAATTAGCATCTTTCTATGTTGGATTCAGTACTGGTGTAGTTCTGATTGTCTTCACAAAAACCTTGCTTTACCTTCAAATGATGTTTGCATGTATAGCTCTACTTATTCTCGCATATACCTTCTTACAATTCCTTATCCTTATCACATATTGATCTTACAAATAAGATCTTACATATATACCATAACCTAAGACCAATTTTAGTGGGTCGGCTACTAAAAGATATTACAATAAAACTTTTTACAAGTAAATCAATAACTGATGCAATAACCGATTCAACATGTCGGTTTGATGCATTTACAATAACAACAAAATCATCTCCAAAGTGTGTCGTGCTGATCTGGAATAGATAAGCCTATTGGTGCTTATCTTGGACCTATTTGCCGATAACAACAAATATGTAATTATGAATATACCAATGAACAAATCTGCAAGACAAAGTGTCCAAACGATGTTTTCAAAATAACCAGGTATTTTCCATATCATTCCAAGTGCCGGTGAAGATTATGTCCTGTCGGTGTACCAAATACCGATGACTGTGCATAAGTCACTTGCTTGTCAGTGAACATTGCTGATTCTTCAAAGTGCCAGAGTTGATAAGTGTTAGTAGGTGTTGACATCAATGACGAAACCATACCAAAATACCAACAAGAAATAGGTCCCTTATCTTTAACCATGTAGGGTGAGTCATTACCAAATCTCACAACTCTGCTATCAAAGTCCTTCAAAGAAATAAATTTGCTCTGGTCACTGGTCATGTGATGTGAGAAAACACTATCAATGATCCAATCATCAGAATTCTCCATGCGAGAAACTAAATCCTTTTGATTAGATGTCTCCTCTTTAATGACTACAAAGACAATGTCTTCACTAGGATCACCCTCAGATTTGTCATCAGTGATACCACCATTAGGACAGTTAACTGCAATGGGTCCAATATTGTTGCATGAAAAACATTTCAATGGTAATTTACCTTTATACTTACCGGTACCTCTGGGCAACCGCTTGGCCAACAATACTTCAAGTTCAACCAAACTACCTTCATCATCTTCTTTGTTGGATCTAGATTCATAACTGTGATTGACATCTCCACTTTTCCTCATAGATGGGTTAGAAACTGAAGCTCTAAATGCAGACTCAAATTTTTGAACACTACCATCATAACCATTCAATTCAAAAGCAGTAAGCTTACCAATGACGGAGTCAAGGGTTACCTTAGTTTCGTCAATTGACTTTAGCTCCTGAATGGCTACAATTTGGATAGCATAGACTAGTAGCAAGTTTCTCAACACCTTACTAATCACTGTGGCATCTTCCACTTTACCACCGACACTCTTGATCTCTCCAACTATCTCTTTTATCCTTTGACCATACTATTGGATATTCTCACCTTCAACCATCCGCATGTCATCAAACTCTCCTCTTAGACTCTCTTCCTTGGCAATCTTCACATGTTCATCACCGCTATAAATCTCTTCAAGTTTATTCCATACCTCATATGGAGTCTCCAAACCATGGACATACACATACTCTACATCAGACAAAGAATTGATAATAGCCTCCAGTGCTTGATTGTTTTCTTGTTTCTCTTTCTTCTGATCATCATTCATAATCCCACTAGGTGCAACATATTGAGTACCAACATGGTCCCAGTATTGAATTCCTAAACTCTTAATATATATTTTCATTCTATCACTCCATATCCCATAGTTCTCTCTATTAAACTTCGGACCTTCCTTCTTCATCATGTTCTACAAGATCTTTACCTCAAGTTATTAGGATTATCCCTTAGAGGACCTGAGAAGCTCTGATACCAATTGATGATATGATGAAAGAATAAGGATCTGATCAACTACTAAGAGGGGGGGTGAATCAGTAGATAGAAAACTGATATAAACTTTCACCAATCTCAAAATCAACCTCTCAAAGTAAACTTTAAATTGACAAGTTAAACCACTAAACTATAAATGTAATATCATTGTCAAGTTTAACCGGTTGACTATTATAACAGCTTAACAATAAACAACTTGAAACTCACAAACATCCAAATAATTTATTGACATAAGTAAAACCTCATTTCATATTGCTGCCGATTATCATAACATATCAAAAGTAGATTGAGAAGTTAAGCAATTTAACCATAGTAAACATAACCACCAAAAAATTCACCATTTGACACAATATTTTTTACTTGGAAACCCAAATGGAAAAAAACACGGTGAGATAAGACTCACAAATTAACTATCTGAACTCTTCTGAAGTTCGCCCTGTTAGGAACCAAGCCTATTAAAGCTTTAAAAAAAGTCCTATTAAGAACAGATCTTGTTAGGGACCACACAGTTAAGGGATTGACTATAATGCTCTATTAAAAGAAATACCTTGTAAGGAGTAACCTCGGTAGAGGATTTGAAATCCAAGCTAATGGACCACCTGGTTAGAGGATTTGAATAACACTAAACTTGTTAGAGCTTACCCAGTTAGGAGATTTTACTGTTGTAATTGTTAGAAAACAACATGAGTTTGCTGATCTATTTGAATAGCACTACACTTGCTTGTTTAGATCCATTTCATGCTTCTATCTACCTTTACACAAACTACAAATACATCATCCAGTTTGGAAACCACACTCAACTAAAACTTTACTAGCTCTGAAATAAAACAACTCATCGACCTTATAAACAAATCACTAGGTCGGTAACACAATAAAAACCTAATTCTCTCATAGAGATTACAAACAATTCAGTTCAAGTATGACCATTGGATTACATAACAATCTTTGCACATCATTCAAGATAGCCTCGACCGCTCCTTGATCATCACTTCATCAAACTTAGTAACTCATCACACGTTTCACATTACATGCAATATACTCACTCATTCCCAAGATAAAAATCATTCTCTCAATGTGCCAAAAACACTTTGAAACTCTTCTCATCCAACATGCATACGTGCATAATCATTACCGCTCGTCATCAGATCATAAACCAATATAAAAAAATTCATCAGTTAGGGTTTATCAAATCAATAGATAGGGTTTACCGGTTCACTCCACAGACTCACCTACCAGTTACAGTTCCCTTCACTAGCTCTTCCTACCGGTTACAAAAAAATATTATAACAACATCATTATTGGTTAATTGACATCAATGACAACATAACATTTCATTAATGCAATCTTCATGCAAATTCCAACAACGAGTAGGATGGAACACATATCTTGGGTTCTTGTAGATGGCATATGTGGATATACTGAAACATGTTTAGATTTAATCCTTTAGTGAAAGTGTTTATATGAATAGGCAATTTTGATGCACACCCTATCTTTGGTATTGTTGTCAAAGAGGGAGAGATGAGGTGAAAAATGTAGTGTACTGACTAATTGTATGTATGGAGTGTACAGTCTGGTGTATTATAGATTCATCTATTGTTGACCTAAGGGGGCACCTTAGAATTCTTTTATTATTTCATCTGGTCGTATAGGTTTCAACACTTAGCCATTTTTCATAGGTGTTGCCATCAATGCCAAAGGGAGAGATTGTTGGCAATTGACACTCATTCGGTGATGTCAGAAGGCTTTCAGTGGTTGATTATCTATTTAGGGTTGTCATTTATGAAAAATATTTATAGTGGTTCTATCTAGCAGTCGTGATAACCAGTAGACAGTTAACTAGTGAAACATGGCAAAACTGGGTATTTCAGTAATGTTTCGATCCAAAATGATCTCCAATAATTATTGTGTTTTTGGTGATTGGTTTTGTGATATTAATAATATGGAAGACCTTTAGGAAGCATGTGGTTATAATCTTTTTTTCTAGTGCTATGTTTTGTTCGAGATTGAAGTTGACTTAATCTACATGTTACACCTATTGAAGCCGACTTGAAGGAGATTGTTTTTGTGGCAAGACCGGATATATAAGATCATTTTGGCAATTGATTTTTGGTGTGTTATGTGTATGGTGATCCATTTTGGTGTGACTAAGTGCAGTTTCACGTGCACATTTTTCTTTCAGACCAACAGGTAGCTGATTGTGATAGAGACAAAGTATTTAACAGAGTAGAAACAGTCAGAGATTCAGAGCCTAACTGAAACTCATCTTTGTATAGTCAGATGCTGATTAAGAGTTTATTTCATTGTATATCAGTGAGACTTCCTTGAGGGTTGTAGCCCTCCGGGCAACTTAATTTGAGCAGTGATCTCTAGGCAGTGAGCCTGAATGCAAGTGCATTCCCAGCTATGCAATATTTATGTACTCTTGGCCATAGTATATGAATATTGTGGGTTCCAGCCCCACCATGGTTTTTCCCTTTCTCGGTTTCCACATAAAAATTCCAATGTTGTGGATTTATGTATTTATTATTGCAAGCTTATGCTCTTATCTGTTATGCATTATTAACTGGTGGATAAAGAATAATTTTGTTGTTTCAATTTCTCGTAGATCACTGATTCACCTCCACCTCTTAGTGATCTTTGATTCTAACACAAAATACTATCTCTTTCTTTCTCATAGAATTATGACCTAAAATCACATAAAGGAATAACTAATACGTCAATGAATATACCATACGAACTTCACCTAACTATTACATCATATTCCTTTCTAATTACATCATAAGAAGATACATAACATAAGGGTACATGTTCTCTTTTCTAAATATTAAGCATGATGAATCATTGTCTTCTTTATCAAGTACATAGAAATCAGCTCCAAGAATAATTAAATGAAGAAGAATCCAAGAATCTAATCCATGCATGTTAGCATCCAAGAAGAGAAAGATCCCAATGGAAGAAGGCATCAAACCACCTGACCATGTGGAACCCAAAAAAGAACCGCCCCTTGTGCTCGGAGATGACATAATGTTCCAAATCACACTTCTAGACCTAGGATGACACCTAACAACCAAAGGAATCAACATGACATCACATGACACCATCATGAAAGAAACAATGAATCACATGACTACAACATAAAGAAAAGAGACCTCCAGAGGTGCAACAATGAGAAAAGCATAAGGAGCTAGGTCCTACATGTAGGGATAGGAGTGTCATCACATGAAGTCATCATGGGAACCTAGGAACCTATTCCCGGTATCTATGATACTCATGGAGAGCCATCTCAACCTATGAGAATATCTAGGGTGTTCAGCTTACTTGTGTCACCAAGGTGTTCCCAACCATTCTTGGATCTATATAATCATACTAGGGATGTGAGTTGGGGCCACAAAACCAATTCTTATTCTTTTTAATGTAAAAACCTATTACTACCCATCCCTCATAGATTTAATTATGTTATCACTTGATTACAAAGAAAACTCCCATGAGGTATTCTGGTAGTCTATACCCCCAGATATCCTGGGTGTTTAATCCTCATGACCCCAATCACTCGCTTGGAATCTGAACCCCCCTTGCATGCTTCTAGATATCAGGGAAAACTCATGAACATATGAACATCTTAAAAGAAACATGAAGCTCAATGTGTGAAGCATGTAAAAGCCATTACAAATTTGATACAAAAATGATTCATAAAGGACATTTATATACATACATACAAGGCCATATAACAAGATCATGCCAAAATCTCAATGCATCATAATGCTACAACAAAAAGAGCCTCAAAAGTGATACAAACCCATAAATAGGGCAATAATATGAAACTAATGGTATCACATATTCCTTAACAATGAGGCACAATATAATCTCTCATTGGAGCTGCATATACTCATCCTCAACAACAAGGAATGCATACATCTTGCTAGAGCAACTTTCTAGGCCTCAATAGACAAGAACACAATACTTGTTGGAGAATAAAATGCATATAAATAACCAAATCAAAATATTAACAGTGCTGGAAATCTTTGAAACATCCATAAAAGCCTCTGGTATAGTCACATAATAAAAAAAAATCAATCCAAAGGACCAAAACTAACAAAATCACCCTAACTGGGCAGTTTCGGGCATATGCATAATATAATAGCGCATTTGAAAAAAAGAACAATGCATTTAAAAATAGTTTTAGCGCATATGAAAATTAAATCATGCATCTGACAAAAACAATAGCGAATTTCCTAAAAACTATCATGCATATGATAAAAACATTAGCGCATTTGTGTTTTTGCGCATTTGTTAAATAGTAAAAAAGATGAAAAAATAAAGTTATGACAAATAAAATAAAATTGTAGAGATCAAAAGAATTGTATAAACAATTAAAAACCAAGGAATAAAGTCCAAGCTCAAGAAGATAAACTAAAACATAAAACAAAGCTCTGAGAATAAACTTCCGACAAAGTCCAGATATGAATAACTCACAAGAATAAAATACAATTTCTGGCTCCCTTATAGATACAAAAATGAGACCCAAACATAAACCAAGCCTCTAAGTTCCATACAAGGGAAACCATAAAGAGAGTGAATCATGTTGGCATTTTGGCATTAAGTTGTCATTGATGGTAACTAGCATGATGGATATTCACATGAGTGTGAGAAGAAAGAATGAAGGCCTACCGGTAAGGTGCAAGCTGGTCTGAGTCAAGAGAGTTCACCAAATCTGCTGGCAAAGATAGAGAAAGAAACACCTACCGGCAAGGAAGGAGAGGCTACTGGAATCAGAACAACCTATGTACTATTGAGGATGATACAATAGATGAAGAAAATGCACCCGAAGATGATTACCATGAGAATAACAAAAAAATCAATCTCTTCGTGGCACTTGGAGAACAAGTTGATGAAAATGAGGAAGAGGAGGATATTGAAGCTGAAGTGGACTTGGAGGGTGAGCTTATTAGTGCTCTTTAAGAATTGAGTAAAACAAGAAGAGAGCTCAAGAGGGTTAAGCTTGTTGCAGTAGATGAACAAGATCTCTTGAAGCGATCCTTGGATGAGTCCAGTCAAGTTATATCTAACTTGAAATTGCAGCTAGAAGAAACTAAAAGGATATGTGAAGCCACAACCTCTGATCTGACAAAGAAGGAAAAGGAGAATCAAGAGTTAGAATAAGAAATAGTAAAGCTCAGAAAGGAGCTTGAAGAAAGTAAGGAAGAAATAAAAAATAAGGAGCAAGTATGAAGGCATCACCGAGGCCTTAGACAATATGTTGAGCAAATAGAAGCAATCCAAAGACACCAATGGCTTAGGCCTTGAAGAAGGTCAAAGTTCAACCCACAAAGAGAAATTTGGCAAAGAAATAAAGTTCACCTCTTCAATTAAAGGTGAAGAAAAGAAGACATTCTTTGTGGGAAAGGATGCCGACAAAAAGACATATGCAGATGTTGTTGGAAACCGCCACTCAAATCGATATACAACAATGAACTAGAGGTCACACTTCTTGTACCAACATACAGATCTAAGGAGAAATGCAAGAATTGACTGTGAAGGATTCACTAGACTCAACAACATGAAGGGAAGACCCCCAATGAGGCATCTCCATTCAGGACCAAGACAACCTAACTAGTATGTTCCAAACTTTCATGGTTACTATTACCAGTGTAACAAATTTGGGCATAGAATAGCTGACTATCGACTGATGAATCAACCCTCCAAGAGTTATGAAAGTAGAAATCCATTTAGTGCACTATAGGATATGAATGTTATATACTATTAGTGCAATGAATATGGTCATAAGAGTTTTGATTGTAGAAAGAATAAACCAATACCCTTCAATAATTTTAAGGATGTTCCCTTAAATGCCCATACTGGGATATGTGGGGGCAAAGAGAACACACACGGTATGGTTCATCAAGGCAAAGGTTGGGAAACTTTGCATGGGAAACCTAACAAAGTAAGGAAAGAAGGAAGAACCAAGCAACAATTATAATAGAATGAAAGCCTCTATCTACTATCTATTAGTAAGGGCTATTTCAGCAGGCCAAGGAAGAGAGAGACCTTCATCCCTTCCACTTCCAACACCAACCCAATATCAATTCCTTGATGGGAAATGAACAATACAATATGGTTTTTAGCCTCCTATATCAACCTACCCCTTACTACTCAAACTTTAGACCTTCAAACACAACTATAGCTAAAAAGCTATAACTGTCAAGGGTTTGGACACATAGATTTTGTAAAAACTAGAAGATCAATCAGAAGAAGACAAATCCGGATCAAGAACCGGTAACTGAACCTGAGCTCAATATAGCAGCCGACGAGAAGGAGACCAAACTAGTTTGGGTTGAGAAAGAAAAGGAAAAGGCATAATCAAGTCTCATAGTATAGACTGCCTTACATGCTGAAAGGAAAAATCTATGGGTGGTAGATAGTGGCTGTTCAAACCACATGACTGGTGACAAAAATAAATTCATTAAACTTAAAGACTGGAATGGTGGATCAGTAAGGTTTGGAGACAATTCTTCCATCAAAATAAAGGGAAATGGAACTCTAAGAATTGATGGAAAACTGAAGGTACATGATGTATATTATGTGGAAGGCCTAAAGCACAACCTGCTCAGTGTGAGTTAGATGTGTGACAAAGGCTGCAAATTCACCTTTAACTCAACCGGTTGCCAGATAAAGAAAGACAGTACCGGTAAAGTTGTAGTAGAAGGAAAGAGAACAGATGGAAATGTTTATAATCTGAAGGAATGCTATGGGTCCCAATGTATGTTAGGACAAGTAGATGAAAGTTATCTATGGCACCGAAGATTAGGACACATAAATTTTGATAACCTAGTTGTAGTAAGCAAAAAGGGGTGTGTGGAGAATATTCCACCTATCATCAAACCGGTAAACATATTTTGTGTTGAATGTGTAAAAGATAAGCAAACTAAAGTGAGCTTGAGGACAAAAGAGCACAACACCTCAAGACTGCTTGAAATTGTGCATACAGATCTGTGTGGTCCAACTAGGACAAGAGCACTTGCAAGTGAAAGTTATTTTATGCTCTTCATTGATGACTACTCAAAAATGACATGGGCCACCTTTCTGCAAGATAAATCACAAGCATTTGAAAGATGGTTGAAAAAGAAAGTGGGTACATGCTAAAGTGCCTAAGATCAAACAGGGGTGGAGAGTTTACATCAAATGAATTTGAAAATTATTGTGAAAAAAATGGAATTAGAAGGCAATATTGTGCTCCTAGGACACCATAAAAAAATGGTGTGGTTGAAAGGAAAAGCAAGACAGTCAAGGAGATAGCCAGAACCATGTTAAATGAGGCTAGTCTGTTGGACACATATTGGAAAGAAGCTATTCATACAACTACATATACCTTAAACTAGGTTCAATTGAGAACAAACAACAAAATGACTCCTTATGAGTTGTGGTATGACCGGAAGCCATCAGTCAAATACTTCAAAGTATTTGGAAGTAAGTATTTTATCAAGAAAGATATGGATGGTCTAGAAATTTTTGACTCCAAGAGTGATGAAGGAATCTTTCTTGGTTACTCATCTAACAACTTGGCCTACAAATGCTACAATAAAAGACTAAGAAGAGTCATTGAGAGTGTGCATGTAGAAGTTGATGAAGATATTCACAAAGGAAGTCAACCATAGATCAGCTGATGTGATAACTCTAGTGATGAAGATGATGAAGTTCAATCAGATACTGAACTAGAGGTAGCATTCAAGAAGGCACCCAATCGATATGTATAGTTGAATCACCCGAAAGAGAAAATTCTGAGAAATAAGAGTGATGGTGTGCAAACTAGAAGAAGAATTGCCCAGAATGATGAACAAGTCAACCTATGCCTCATGAATGAAGTGGAACCTAAAACATTCAATGAGGCCAACAAAAGACAAGAATGGATGGATGCCATGGAGGAAGAAGTGCATCAGATTGAGAAGAACAAGACTTTGGAATTAGTCCTTACACTGGAAGATAAGAACATCATTGGCACTAAATGGGTCTACCAAAACAAGATGAATGGAGAAGGCAAGATTGTTAGGCATAAAGCCAGACTAGTGTGCAAAGGATACTCTCAAGTAGAGGGGATTGACTTTGAAGAAACATTTGCACCGATAGCTAGATTAGAAGCAATTAGAATGTTTCTAGCCTACTCTTCCTACAAGGGCTATAAAGTATACCAAATGGATGTAAAATCTGCCTTTCTAAATGGAAATTTGGAAGAAGAAGCATACATGGAGCAACTAGAAGGGTTTCTGCTACATGATAATGAGACATTTGTGTGCAGGTTGAAGAAGGCTTTGTATGGTCTCAAGCAAGCTCCTAGAGAATGGTA
The DNA here is from genome assembly GCF_030272615.1 of Cryptomeria japonica. NCBI lineage: Eukaryota > Viridiplantae > Streptophyta > Pinopsida > Cupressales > Cupressaceae > Cryptomeria > Cryptomeria japonica. The sequence continues at coordinate 417,379,097 of NC_081410.1, forward strand.
TTCAAGATTAGATCAGTACCTAAAGGAGAAGGGATTCAGAAAGGGAAGTTTAGATAGAAATTTGTACATAAAGAAAGATGGGAATCACATGATCATCGTGGTTATATATGTAGATGAAATTATCTTTGGAGGAAACAAGGACATCCTCTGCAAAGAATTTGCTGATCAGATGTAGTCAGAATTTGAGATGTCAATGCTTGGTAAATTGACATACTTCCTTGGGTTACAGATATTACAACAAGATAAAGGAATCTTTATCTACAAAATCAAGTACGCAAAGGAGATTATAAAGAAATTTCAACTAGAAGACTATAAATCGGTAAGTATCCCTATGTTAACCAACAACAAATTGAGAAAGAATGATGAATCACCGGTGGTGGATCAGACTTTGTACAGATCCATGATTGACAGTCTATTGTATCTAACTACTTCAAGAATAGATATAGTTCAGGCAGTATGCATGGTGGCCAGATTCCAAGCTACACCAAAGCAGTCACATATGAATGTTGTTATTAGAATTTTTAGGTACCTACAAGGGACACTCAGCTATGGTTTGTGGTATCCTAAACAAGGGGATTTTATCTTGGAAGCATACACTGATGCTGATTGGGTAGGTTGCATTGATGATCAAAAGAGCACAAGTGGTAGTGCATTCTTTCTAGGTGACCGGTTGGTCTCATGGCATAGCAAGAAGTAGGACTCAGTCTCTCTATCTGCTACTGAAGCTTAATACATTGTTGTTGCTACATGCTTCTCTTAGGTTCTTTGGATGAAGAAAACCCTCAAAGACATACAATTAAACATCACTGATCCTATTCTCATCTGGTGTGACAATTCAAGTGCAATCAACATAGCAAAGAATCTAGTCATGCATTCTAGAACAAAGCACATTGCTATCAAGTACCACTTTCTCAGAGAAAAGGTTGAAGGATAGGAGGTAAGGATGGATTATGTTCCTACTAGGGAACAAGTAGCAGACATTTTCACCAAACCATTACTGGTTAGCACTTTTGAGTACCTCTGACACAAGTTGGGAGCTGTGTCATCTACCTAGGATGGCGTTATATGGTTCAGGGGGAGCTTGGCATGGATCAAAGGGGGAGTGCACAATACCCTTTGTCATTGTGTCAAAGGGGGATAAATGTACCGGTATGGAGTGTCTTGTGAGAAGTTGACATCAATGCCAAAGGGGGAGATTGTTGGCATTTTGGCATTAAGTTGTCATTGATGTCAACCGGCATGATGGATATTCACATGAGTGTGAGAAGAAAGAATGAAGGCCTACCGGTAAGGTATAAGCCGGTCTGAAGGTTGGCTACTTGTTTATGATGGAGAGGCAGAATGTGAAAGTGATCACAAACCACTAGAGGTGAAGATGTATTATCCGTATAGTGTGCTCTATAGGTTAGTAGAAGAAGAAAGTTCTACCAGCAAAGGAATGTACCGATATAATTTTGCTGGACCATCTGTTTGGTGGTGGGCCACATCTTGACCATTGTGGTGCCAAGTGGAGCAGAGATTACAAACATACTGTAGTCGATGAAGCCTCTTGGATAGGGTTGTTGAAATAGATAATCAACATTAATGAAATAGCCACAAATCATGGGATTGTATCTGATCGTTGTGGCTTGAGAAAAAAAAACAATGATAGAGGAAGATCAGGGAGTATATGGCACCTGGATCAATGCAAAGAAAATCCGATCCAAGAAGACCTCAAAAACAAAATAGCTGAATCATTTTACATATCGACGGATTTCACGACATAAGATCTTATTTTTAGATTGCTATTTTTTAGCAAATATGGATTGGAGAATCGAAACCGCGTACAGATGCATCTTTGAAGGACAAGTGATCAATCCAAGACAGGGTGGATTGGATCTGATGAAGATTGTGTCGGGAAGAGGAAACCCTAACCGCTCGAAATTTTGAATTGCTTTCTGGCAGGAAATCATGGATACAAAGAGTAGAGCTCAAATCAGATTAGTTGTTGATGCTATGGAGAAGAAGAAGAGAAAAAGAGAGTTAGTAAAGAGAAGAATTACTTTCCTTAGAAATAATTTCTAAGAAAGTTGTAGTGTATGTGAGCAGACATACCAGTGAGAGGATTCTACCGACATAACTATAGTCTTGCAATTGAGCCTAACTAGTAAGGTGTCTCAAGAGAAGGCAACATCCAAGAGTAACACAATGTGTTGAGAGACTTTGTGAGAGAGGAAGAGAAAGATAAAAAAGATCAAGATTCAGTGAAGGAGAAAAGACTATCAACCGACAGTGAATTATTTGATCAAAGAGTTGCAAAATTCATTTACAACAAGAAGCCTTAATTGTATTCAAACAATATGTCAATATACATCGCCAAGTTGAAGCTTGGTGCAGAGGTTGGTGCTCCTTGGGTTAGTGCCCTAAAAGTGGAGGGGTTGGTGCTTCTTGGGTTGGTGCCTTAAATCCTTGTAAGTTGGTATTTTACCTATGAGCTTGGATTGGAGCAGCAGTCTCCAACATCTTTTCTCACCGAGGTTTTTTTCCCACATTGGGTTTTCCTCATAAATCTAGTGTTGAGTTTTATTTGTGTAAATGATCTCTTTGGCATTCTATCTTGTTCTACTGGTATACTTGTTTAGTGGTTAAAAGAATAATTGACATTTTGAAGTTTATTTTGAAAGTCACAAAGGTTAGGAACCTGTAATGCCCCGCCAGGAACCCTAAAGGAAAACAACACAACTAGGCAAGTAAAGGGTGAAATATATTTAAAAAAAAGATTAAGTGCATTAATTATAACCATTGCACATTTAATAACACAGCGGAAGTCTAACACATGATTTACTAAGGGTTACCAATGAACATTAATTCCTAGATTATATTAACACCATGGTTAATCTAATTGTCCATTTAATTAGATAAATTAAATACTTAAGATTAAAACTACACATACATCTAGATTACATAATGAAAGAATCAAAGTATTCCAATGCATTTATTTATCCATAAACCATCTATACAAAAGATCAAAGCAACTAAATTAACATACAATCCACTGACATAATATTATAGTATCCATAAATACATGGCTTCCAAAAATACCACGGAATCCAATAGTTACAATATCAAGGTTACATAAAAGTTTGATACAATGACCACAAGGTCTCAACTGAATAATGATCACGAACATGAGCTGGTACATGAACCACGAACCAAGAAACACCAGTGAAGCCTTTCCTTGCATGAAGATACAATCCAGAACATCCGATGGGAAGTGGCACTACCACCCGACCATGTGATCCCAAAATGGAACCACCCCACCATGCTAGGAGATAGTAGAAAACCCTCAAGCAAGCAAAATAAGACAAGTATGAAAGAACTACAAGACTCCAAACACCCATGTGACTCAAGTCATAAACACTAGTGACTCTAAGGAGAGAGTGTCATCGCATGGCTTATAGTGGTTACCCTAGTAGGCCTCCATAGGTCCCAACCCCCATCCTGGGTTATCCTAGTAACCTCTCCTGAATCTCTGGCTCCATCTAAACCTCATGCAGACCCTACCAATCCTTTCGTGAAGACAAGGTGGTAAGTTTGCCATTCTAGGCCTCCTCACCACATCCTGAGGCTATACAATCACTCAACCATGTGCGAGGCACATTATCTTAATTAATATTTTAATCTACCCACCCCCTAATCAATTATTAGGTTATCAGTTTTTAACTGACTTTCGAGGGGTTATCCTGCCATCCACTTCGGACACGGCCCCCACTTAAAAGAAACTCTCTCTCATAGGATACTAATAGGAAAGGTCTCTCTCTACGAGAACTCTATGGTGAAACAAACAACTGTATCTAATCCTGACAAACCACAGGTGAAGGATACACAATCACTAACCCAAGATTGACCATTTGAAACAAAACACACAATGGCTCACATCAACAAGGTTATACAACAAAACTTGACCAAGGAGATATAAAAACATATGACATAATGACAACTCAACTAGAATTGCAATGAAATTAAGCTTGACCGCAAATACCATTTACACACGATCCTAATACAGGCGATCTTTTGTTTAAACAGCCAAAAACATAAATAACTTGCAATTAAAGATTTTCCAGAAAATAAGAAAATACAACTATATTAATACAAGGAAATCAATTTTGTCATTTGTCCAATAAGGTTAAATCAATCACATAAAAATTAATCTCCTAATGTATTTCCAAGCATAAATATAGAATCTAAAACTATAAGCTTTTCTGGAAATAACCAAACTTTGAATTATATATATATATATATAAAATATAATATAATATAATTATATGAATATATATATATATACATTATATATATATCATATACCTATAATCATATTACAAAATATATATATAAACACATGAATTAATTTTCACAGTATTAAAATAATACTAAATAACATAATGCCCATAATAAAAAATGTATATATGAATATATATATATATATATTTACATATATATATAATAAATTAATTTAAAAATCAAATTTTATAACCTTGCATGGAAATCCGAAATACCATATTTCAGTTTGCACAAAATTTATCTAGGAAAGAGTGAAATTAGTTTAACCCCTACTACCGTAGGTAGCAAGTGCTACCGCACGACAGCAGATACTACTGTAGGTAGCACTTCTACCTTGCAGTAGCAGGTACTACCACCGGTAGTTGTACTGTCGTCGGTAGTAACTACCGAAAGTTGTATTATTTTTGTTTATTTTGTTTTATTTTTTGTATATTTTTTTTAAATTCAATAACCTAAATAAAACATTAAATTTAAATAACCTAAAATATTAAAATTTCAATAACCCAAACAAATATTAAATTTTATTTTTCAATAAAATTTATTTCCATGGAATCTAATTGATATAAATTAACTAATACATATTTTCCCATACACTTAATAAACTACTAGATTTAATTCTCAATTAATTTTACAACTAAATATACAGAGATGCACAAATATACATAAAGAACAACCATAGCAAAATATCGAATCCAATACCAAACCAAAGGACATTTTCTCTGGCAAAACCCTTTTCTCCCAAATCTTGCAATTTTCATGCACAGTAAAACATCTTGGCAAAATTTGCCAGAATAACTTTTCTCAATTTCCTCAAAATTTTAATCTACAAACACCCAGGAAACAACTTCTTTCCATACACTAGAAAACCAATTCCAGAAATGGACTTTAGCCAAGAACAAGAAATAACCAAAAAGAATTTTGGTTTTGACAAATATTTTAACACACACCATTCAGAAAGAGGGAAGAAATAAAATATTTTCTCTAAAACAAACAACCAGAAGAAACCACCCAACCTGGTACAACTTTCCTAGAAGAACTTTGTAAGAGGGATTCAATCCTTCAACAAGCTTCCAAAAAAAAATTCTTCACAAAAATCTAAGCTTCCAATAATTTTTCCTTCAACAAAATCTCCGTCTCTTCCCGTGACTTCCAAAATAAAAAGATATCTTCCCCTTTTAAACTAAAACTCTAGGTTGCATATATTTTTTCCCCAAAAACCCTAATATTTAATTTTAGTAATTAAAAGCAATTTTCTTTTTCTTTTCTAATTCCTAACAAAGGAATAAATTACATGCAATAAGCAAAAATCATTTTTTTCTTTTCTTTTCTCATGCAAATTAATTAATTTCCTAAAAAGAAAATTAAAGCAATACTTTAACTCTAATTAATTAATTAATTTATTCTGTTATTCTTTTATTTATTTAAAATTCTAGGAAACAATAAATGAAATTAATATAATTTATTTTTCACTAAAATTTTAATAAAATATATTTCTAATATCATGTAGCTTGCAACTTAATTTAATAAATTCTTTTAATTAATTAAATTTATAATCTCAATGCATAAAATACATAATTTAAAAATACCAACTATGAGATAACTCCATAAATTAAATTAATTAATTAAATCCACTAAAACACACAAACTGAACAAACCCCAAGTAAAGACTTAGAAAAAGTCAAATGACAATACACGAAGGCCGAACAAACTGACATGATGACCAACTGACGACACTCACAAGAGTGTAACTGAGTAAAATAGGGTCAACTACTACCTCCTCCACTTCCATCAGACAATATAAGGTATGCTCAAACCTGTGAAGCCAGGTGGAGATGATACCCCGTACCTACCCGGTACTTGTACCTGCAATATCCTGCAACGCTGAACCACGCATGCATATATTCAATATAGAAATCATGGTATACACACCGATGAAGGAGAATCGCGATGTTCCCTATCTCACTGGAGTGAGTGAAGGAAAATTGTCCCCTTGCATCCAATACACTCACAGAAACACGACATATAATTTCACATTGCATAGATAAAATAAAGTGTCAGTACATAGCAATAATCCATAAAATGCCATAAATCACAAGTACTGAAATACTGCAAATAAATTATGCATCTCATATCCAGATAAAGCATAAAATAATGTCATATAAATCTGAATAACACATCATGGTAATTTATCCACTAAAAACAAACAATAATAAAATATGAGTCTAATGAGTTCAAACGAGGAGAGGTACTACATTCTCCCCCCCAAAACTAGGCTTACTCCTGGAAGCCTAAAACAAATAAGAATACAACTCTCTCATCTTTGCTGCATCCTCTCAAGTCACCGAGGTCTCATCATTTGGGTCTCATAGAACCCTTACCTGGTCAATGGTGCGACCCCTGAGGATCAAATCCCGATGCTAAAGAATGCACACGGGGTCCATGGAAAGCTACCCATCCTCAACATGCAAAGAGTTCCAATCAAGAACATGTGTCACATCAGGACGATAAGGTCGAAGAACTAAAACATGAAAGACATCATGGATGCGGGATAGACTCGATGGCAAGGCAAGACGGTAGGCAACAGGTCCTATCCTCTCAAGGATCTCAAAAGGCCCAACAAACCGAGGCACCAACTCAGAACCCTTTCCATAATGGATCAGACTCTTCTGCGGATGCACTCTCAAGAACACATGGTCTCCAACAGAAAGCTGACGATCTACCCTATGAGTATCTGCATACTTCTTCTACCTGTCCTGTGCAACTACCAAATGCTCACGAATCCGCTCAACCTACTGCTCCATCTCCCAAAGAATATCCAGTCCTATAAGCACCATGTCCTCTAGTCGATCGCAACTCAAAGTAGTGCGGAAAGGATGACCATGCAATGCCTAAAAGGGGGACATACCTATGGAGATATGATATCTATTGTTATAAGAAAACTCCACTAGATAGATATAATCCTCCCAGCGTGACTGCTGGTCCATAACATACATGCAAATCATGTCCTCCAAAACCTGATTCACTCGCTCTATCTGACCATCTATCTCTGGGTGATAAGCTAAACTAAAGCTCAACTGAGTCCCCAAAGCATGTTGAAGTGAGGTCCAGAATGTTGAGGTAAAGACATGATCTCTATTAGACATGATCTATCTTGGAATCCCATGCAATCTCACTACATCTTCCAAGAAGACTCGTGCCACCACTGCTACCATATAGGAAGATCAAATAGGAACAAAATGAGAAACCTTAGTCAATCTATCAACAATGACCATGATGGCATCATGATGATGTGAAGAGACAGATAACCCAACAATGAAATCCATGGAAATGATATCCCATTTCTAATCTGGTACCAAATTAGGCTGTAAAAGCCCTGTCGGGTGCTGATGCTCTGCCTTCACCCTCTGACACTCTAAACACTTCAACACAAAATCAGCAATGTCACGTTTCATACCAGCCCAATGATAAATATGTCTAAGATCTGCGTGCATCTTCTTGACACCTGGATGTGCTGAATAAGGTGCACGATGGGCCTCAGTCATGATCAAAATATAAAGACCCTCCAAAGGAGGTACATAAATCCATCCATGGTGACAAAGAAGTCCATCTGCCTCAAGGTTATATCCAAAAAATCTACCCTCTAAAGGCCTTCTGGACTCTATCACAGCTCTAACATCCTGATACCAAGTATCCTGAGGAAGAACTCCAAGAATCCTCTCTCTCAAGTCTACTCCAAGGGATAATGATGAAACTTCATGCTGCCTACGACTCAAAGCATCTGCCACCATGTTCACTTTCCCTTGAATATAACGAACCTCAAAATCATACTTGCAGAAGAATTTCATCCATCTCTACTATCGAGTATTCAAGTTCAGTTGCGTGATTATATACTGTAGACTATGGTGATCACTATGTAGCTCAAACTGATGCCCTAACAAGAAATGCCGCCATCTAACCAAAGCATAAACTATAGCTACCAACTCTAAATCATGAACTGGATAGTTCAACTCATGGTTCTTGAGTTTGCGAGACTCATAAGCAACCACACGTCCATTCTGCATAAGCACTGCACCTATACCTTCCAAAGAGGCATCTGTGCATACCATAAAATCTCTAGATGGATTAGGAACTTCCAAAATCGGAGCACTGACAAGGAGTTCCTTCAAGGTCTGAAAAGATGACTCACACTGTTCTAACCAAACAAACTTCTTCCTTTTTCTTTGAAGAGAAGTAATCAAGTGTCCTATCCATGAAAAGCCCTGAACAAAGCGACAGTAATATTCAGCCAAACCCATAAAACTCCTAACTTCTGCAATGTTGGTCGGTGCTAGCCAATCTACAATGGCTTGGATCTTTGAAGGATCCACAGATATACCTTCTCTTGAAACCATGTGACCAAGATAGTTCACCTCAGACTGGAAGAAGTCACACTTTGCTAAATTGGCATAAAGCTGATTCTCCCTCAAGCACTGAAATACCTGACGTAAGTGACCCTCATGCTCTTCTATAGATCTAGAATAAATCAGAATGTCATCCAAGAATACAATGACAAAAAATCAAGGTAGGTCCGAAAAACCCCATTCACGAGTCTCATGAAAGTTGAAGGTGCGTTCGTCAACCCAAATGGCACCACTGTGAACTCATAGTGACCATAATGAGTACGAAACATTATCTTATGAATATCTGCATCCTGAATGCGCAACTGATGATACCCAGATTTTAAATCAATCTTAGAGAACACCTTGGCTCCCTTAACCTGATAAAAAAGGTCATCTATACGAGGCAATGGATATTGATTCTGGATGGTCACCTTATTCAGGTGTCGGTAATCAATGTATAACTGAAGAGAACCATCTTTCTTCTTAACGAAGATAACAGGCGCACCCTAAGGAGAAACACTAGGACAAATGAATCCCTTGGCCAACAATTCCTCTATCTGCAACTTAAACTCACTCAACTCCTAAGTAGTCATCCGATATGGACCTCTTGAAATAGGTTCTACACTAGGAACCAAATCAATGCGAAAGTCTATGTCTCGCTTCGGAGGCATACCAGGAATATCCCATGGGAACACATCAGCATACTCTCAAAGAATAGGGTGACCATCAAGAGTGATTTATCGATTCTCTAACTCATCCACATCCTCAAGAGTAACTGCAAATAGTTAACACCCTCTACGCATGCACCGCTTAAGTTGCATAGCAGAAATTATACGTAGGGATATTGGTCTTTGAACTCCAACAATCTCCACTTCACTGCCAAGGTCATCTAAACACTCCACTGTCTTCTTGCAACAGTCTACGTGAGCACTATGGGATGATAGCCAATCCATCCCCAACACAACTCCATAAGAACCCAAAGGAATGACTTGAAGGTCAACTGAGGTAACTATGGTTCCTAGGTCCAAATCACAACTAGGAATAAAGGAATCTACAAAAACACGGACACCTATAGCCAACTCTACTTGCCACCTATTCGCATGCTTAGCAGATGCGAGTCCGCACCACTCCACAATGGATGAAGAAATGAAAGAATCCGAAGTAGTAGAATCAAAAAGTACACAGATAGGGATTCCATGCAACATACCTATTGCCTCAATAACTGTACCTTGATGATCAGCTTGGTGGTCATGTACCACTGCAAACACTCTATGGGATCACCCTGCATCTCCCACTATAGGATCTGATGCTGCTAGCCTCTGACTACTTGTATTGTGTAAACACTGAGGGTACTGCGCCGCTCTATGACCAAACTACCCACAAGAGAAGCAAGCTCCTCTACCTAGTCCTTTATTACCTTTCGGCCAACTAGACTATTGGAAACTTCCTTGGCTAGGGGCGTGAGATGCACTCTACGAGGACTACCCTATAGGGCCCTGTTTGCCCCTCTGCCAGTTCCTATTCTTCCTATATTGAGAGTTGCCACCTTACTAGCCCTGGAACTATTTTTGTTTTGATGATTGTTGCTACTACTGTTGTCCACCCTTAGCGGGTGCCTAAGGAGTCCTAAATAGTGCAGCTAACTGGGACTGATTTTCTCGATCTCTATTCCGATTGGAAGGTGCACTCCCTATCTGCACACTTGACTGACCACCAAGTGCACGGCTAAGGTTCAACTCAACCAACCTAGTTTTCACCATGGCTATCTTAACTAAAGGTGGCTCAAACACCCTCACACCACCACTGATGTAGTCATTCAAACCCCTCAAGAAGTGGTGAACAAGAATAGCCTCATTATTACCAATCTTGGCATACTATTTGAGCTCATATAACCTGTGCTCATACTGGTCTACTATCATACCATACTAATGCAAGGCGTAGAACTCATCTGCCAGAGTCTGCCTCCACTGGGGTGAGAGAAATCATGCCTTGAATCTCTCCAAAAATAGCTCCCATGTTATGGTGTTAATGCACACACCGATCTTCTCCTCCTCTAGTGGTACTTTGTGTTCAACAAAGCATTCACCCCCCTCCTAGTGGTTCTCTGTGTTCAACAAAGCATTCACAGACAAATACAAATGCAGTGTTGACCATTCATGACAATCGCGATCAAATACAAAGAAATATATTTTTCCCCAACTATATATATAGATATAACATATATTCAATCCATAAAACTACATCTTATCAATTAAATATTAATCTACCCAAGACACCCCAAATACAATCTTTCATGGAAAGCACTATGCAGAGAATCTTTTCTTGAAAAGAAAATTGCAGAGAGACAAGATCTCCGACCTAGAAAAAATAAAGCAAGGGAACAATCTGATGAAGCACAAGCACAAATCCAAACAAGCCAAGCAACTCTAAATCCAAATCCAAATCCTCAGCCAAGAAAACCAGAATCGTAGAAGAAATCCGAGGAAGATAACCTCGCAAAATGCACAGACAACTGAATAAATAGAAATCTCAAATAAAACTATAGCCAAACGTCGACCAAATCAAAATATTCCAAAATAATATAAAACCTACCTACCATGCCAAATATATTATAGTTATTTTCCCAAAGCAATTTAGCCAGCAATTATAAAGGGTAGGTAAATAGTAATATATTTTTCTATTTACCCATGTAATAAGAGATTATAATATTAATAATATAAAATCAAATGAATAAATAATAAACAAGCCCAATAAAATAAACCAAGGAACTAATAATAAATCAAAAGCCAGAATAAAATATAAAATCATAATTAAATAAAAGTCACAAATGATTAAAAAAAAATATTAAATAAATAATAAATAATAATTCAACCTCAACTAAACAATAATTCAAATGATAAATAAATAAAATAAAGTAAACATTAATCAAAATAAAAAATAAATATTAAATAATTACATAATCATACAACTCCAACTAGGGATACATAGACTCAAAGAATCTTATGCCAAAGGAAACGAACACAGCTCAAGACTCTAACCTCAACTCGCGTCGTGGCACAATCGACAAGGTACACAACTTAGACCTAGAGTCTCTGAGGGAAACTGTCATCTCCGACAACTTGCCATTGGGGTAGAGACACACTCAGACCTATGAAGCTAGGTGGAGTTGACATTTGGTACCTGCAAACCTACATCAAACACTAAACATAACATATACAATACATATACATCATAATAAAAGGGATGTGATAGAGAATCACAATGGCATATCATGCTCGCAATGAGTGATATGACATCGTCTCTACTCATGAAGACAGTCACACAATATATATGAAGACATCACATAGAATCCTAATCATGAAATAGGGTTAGTACATCATAAGATATCATCAAATTATCATAAATATAATCCATGCATATGAAGTGAGCACATACAGATTATCAAATAAGAGTCCATCATCATAACAATCCATGAATATCATCATAATCCTCATGAAATCATAATGTCAAGTGCAAATATAACTCACCCGTCATCAATAATGAAGCATCCAAACATAAATAAATCCATAAATATCTATCAAAAGCATCTCAAGGTACGTAGTTTATTCTATAGTAATAAAGTCTATCGAAGCGCAAAAAGAAAAAATGAATCGGGGAGGGGCACTACACAATGCCCAAATAAACTCATGCATATATATAGCATTACACATACACATACATATCCATACATTAATATAAATATAAATGTACACACACACACACACACACACACACACACACACACACATATACAACTATGTACATATATACAAACAGTTACATAGGTAGCATAGGTGGTAACATGGTTTGCGAGCATAGCGCTATCATGCATTTCCTTCATATCTAAAAGAAGAATGAAAAACATCTTTACATATAAGTGCATGATCCATGGAAAGGTTCTTAAAAAAGGTGGCAAAATACCATACTTATAGGTGTGTTTAATTTTAAGAATTGGACAACTTTCCCCATACAACGACAATGTTATTTCCACAATAAACACTAAAAAAAACCACAAAAACTTACAAAAGTATGCGTAGGAGCTGCATTTGGAGTCCTTTCAAACACTAGGCTAGCCGACATTGTAAATAATTTTCCTACAGAGTATGTAAATTTCCTCCCATGTACGGATTGGAAGGATGCAACCTCTAATAGCATTTTTTTTTCCCACAAATAACAAACATCATTACGTTTTTTCCCCATAGTCTTGAAATCAAAACTTTGAGTAAGAAGGTATGCAACAATTGCAACATCAGTGGACCATCTAGGAAACACAAGCATTGGAAAAACAAGTTTTCCACTGTATCATGATGATATCAATGGCAGACACACTAAAACATGCACATCATAATTCTAGAAACTAAATAACACAAAGCAAATTAAAATCAATATAGTTGGTCTCTAAAAACTTGAGCTGCAAACTTAACAAGCATACATGTTCAAAACAAATATAGGAAATTATATATATGTAAATACATACATGCATGTGAATCTGCCATAAAGCTTACAACTAGACTGACATAAACTGTAGAAACTTCATTTTTTTCATAGTTTTGAAATCAAAAGTCGGTGCAAGAAGGAACACAACAATTGCAATAGTAGTTATTAAATATTTGCAAGGGATTAGGGGAAATTTGGCTAACTCCCTAAAAAACATTAAGTAATTTGTCTTCTATCTTTTTATGTCATGGTTGGATGTTGCTGGTTTTGTTGGGCTTTTACTGATTTTTGCCCAAAACTATGCTAGTTTTTTGGCAGTTTGTCTTTTAATGTTTCTTAATGCTATTATCTTTTAAGGATCTTTTGTAAAGGGTTTTAGGATCCCTTCAAAACCTTCTTTTCCCGTAATAAAAAACAATTGCAATAGTAGAAAAGCATCTAGGCAACAAAAATAGGAAAGACAATAGTTTTCTAGCGTAACATGGTGGCATCAATGGAAATAACAGTAAAACATGCACATCAGATTTGTAGCAAGCAAATAACAAAAAGAACACAAAAAACTAATAAAGTTGAGCAAGACAAAAATAAACTAGATAGAGAGAGACACACACACATATGTATATGTGTACATTTATATTAATATGCATATATACATATTAATAAACACATATGTGTACATGTGCATATAAATATGTATGTATATATGTGTGTATGCATATACATCTACAATGTATGTATGCACCTATATCTATACACATATATACACACATACACATACATACATAGATACACACATATATATGTATGCACATATCTACGCACATACATTTCTGGATGGAGACAGTAAGTTATATGACATACATATAAGTATGTGTACATGCACATATGCCTAGGTGTGTGCTCATAGATTTGTATATATTGACACACATTGATATTGCCACAATGCACATTTGAAGATAGCATCTGCCATGTCTTCTGATCGGAACCTGATGACAAGACAACCATAACAACATCATCTTCTTCTTTTCCCAAAGGAACGACCATACCTAAATGAGTGTTCCATACATATATACATATAAATTTACATGTATACACAAATGTTTATATGTATACAGATGCATCTACTACATAAATATCAATATTGATGTATACAGGTTTATACACACACATATATAAATGTGGGCCTCTACAAAAATAATTACAACATATTTGTATATGTATATACATACAGATATGTATGCTAACATGTATATGTATATATATACACATATAGATATACACACATACATATAGAGACACACACATATAAATATGTATAGACATAAACATGCAAACAAGTACACACATGCACACATAGAAAGAGAATAGGTAATGCATGGCCATTATAAAAAGCAACGGACAAAGCCACAAACAGATACAAACAACACACATATATAAATTTGTGGGTCTCTATAAAAATAATTACAACATATTTGTATAAGTATATACATACACATACATATTTTAACATGTATATATATAGAGAGAGAGACACACACACATATAAATATGTATAGACAGAAACATACAAACGAGCACACACATGGTCACACATAAAGAGAATATGCAAATGCATGCCCATAAAAAAAAAGCACAAAGCGCCAAAAAAATGCAAACAAGTAAAAAAGGGGAATCTCGACACCCTAAACGCGCATACAACCTGCAATTTCCTCACATAAATAAGAAAAAACACAAAACCTACAATGCACTTACATTGACTGCAATTCCAACTGAGAGAAAAGGGTAAAAGTAAAAACTTGAATCTCACTTTTATAAAGGAAAAGGCTAACAACAACAAAACAGTTCAACTTCAATGGCACAAAAGTGATATTTTTATTTGGTATTAGAAGATGATGTAAAATAATGAAATGTGATGTTTATGCCTATTATTTAAAAAAAAAAATTGGAACAATTATTGATATGTTTTTTTAATTATTAAAGTCAATTTTTCAATTATTGAAAAATACTGCAAATTAGGTGTTTCACCTCCCACCACAAAACTATATGTAAATCATCTTGTTTTCCTTTGATTTTGAAATATGTTTTAGATGACATCCATAGCCAGTGCAAAAAAAAAATCATTTGATTTTGATGTATATTTTCACCATTATAACAATTCAAAGTCAAAGTTTCCCGAAATCGACAGTTTTCGTCTCCCACCAAATTTCCCCTATCAAAAATATAGCAATCCCCCCAAAAAATATATATTCTTGAAGAGGACTCTCTCCTCTAGTGTTATATATAATTTTTAATTTTTTTTGATATGATTTACTTATTTTTTTGTTTTTCCGAATCAGAGTGTTCTTGAATGTTAATATACCTACATGTAGTATTTTGTAATTTTAATATACTAATTCTAATTGAAATTCTATAAAACTTATATATCAACGTTCCTCACTCCGAGCTCTCGAAAAAGGGCATTTTTTAGTTTAAAAATAAAAATAAAAATTGATGGTCTAATTCTTAGCAGAACTTGAAAGTTCTGTAAATTGGGGGGGTTTCGCTAAGTAGGTTGCCATGTGGGATGCCACATAGGTAGCCTCGACTGAGTCTCAGATGAGTAGGGCTCAACCGAGTCCCCCAAGTGGCAAGACCCTCCGCAAGCGGTCATGTGGGGAAGCGACCACTCGCTTCCCCACCATTTCCCTCATATATTAATGAGGTCATTTTTTCATTTTTTAAAAATAAAAAGCATTTCATTTCAATTTCATTTTTTTTTTAGGAAGTTGATTTTTTTATAGAAGGAGGTGATTTTTTCTCAAGGAGTTGATTTTTTTATTAAGGAGTATTCACTTGCGATTTTAGGAAAGTGAATTTCAATAATTTGTGTAATGGGAAGTAAAAGAAATAAAGTAAACAAATATGATCGTATAAGGGATGATTCAATGAAAGGTCATACAAAACATAATCAAGAGCAACCTGTTGATGTTGAAGATGATGCGCCAATTGAAGTAGTGGAAGAAATTGGTACTAGTCAAGGTACAAATTTTTCTTCTCTCATGAGAAATTTGATGAAGAGGAATGAGGATTCTCTTTTCAGTCAAATTTCATCTAAACACATGGTACTTGAGAGCACAATTAAATTGCATTGCAAAAACGTGTGGGAAGAATATTTAAAAAAATATCTATGGTTGGGAGAGCACAATTATTTGAAAATTTATTTAGGAAAAGAGAAATGACTCTTGTTTTGGAGTTGTTGGGTGTCAATAATAGGAAAAGATCACGAGGTCATGTAAAAGAAACAATAGTTGAAAATTTGCAAGATGCATTGAACCTTATTAATACCAAAAGTCGAGGAGGTGATTCAAGTGCTGCACGTAAATCGTTGATGGCTACAATTTTTAGTAAGAGGTTGTCACATAAAAGACAAGTTACAACAATTTCTGAATTACTACATATATCTAGAAAAATTGTTCAAAGATATATTAGGAGGAGAAATATGTTAGATGAAAACATTGAAATGAATTGGGTAAATATTTGTACTTTCTTGAAAAGACATAATTTTTGAAGATGTAAAAAGACTGGTCATTGAATATCATACCAGTCACTCCTGTGTTTCTTCCAATAGAAGGGACACTATACAGATGAAATATGAAGAGACTGGTGTGAAGATTTCACATCCTAAACATTTGGTAGATACAACATAAAGTGAACTATTTGAAGCATTCAAGGAAGAATTTTCAGATGTGAAAATATGTCAGAGAATGTTTGAGAGGTTGCACCCTTGCTTTGTACGCATAAATAAGGTACGTGAAACTTGTTGTTGTTGAAATCATGTTGAGTTTCATCTATACTTAGAGTCATATAAAAAAACTATGGCAGTACTTAATCCAGATATGGTCATCCCTGGAAGTATGACACAATTTCAGAAATCAATTTTATGTGATAAACCATAAGATTTAGATGACTTCAATGTACAATGTATAAAAAGTACATGCATTGATTGTGGAGATTTGAAAAAATTTCCATTAAAAATTGAGAATATTGATGTTTCAATGCCAGTTTTGTGGAAGAGATTTCAATATGAGACATATCAAACTAACACAGGAGATGAATCCAAAAAACTTGCATTGAAGGAGAGTGAATTACCCTACCTTGATTTTAGGAACAATTTTCATACTATGATTTATCCACATATCCAACATTTTCATGGTGCACGATGGCAAGCTAAACAATTTTGTGATTCCAAAAATTGTTTTCCACCTGGTTGTATTCTTTCAACTGTAGATTTCTCTGAGAACTATACATTTTCCCCTCAATCGTAGATTCAAGCTCAATATTATCATTCTGATCAAGTTGTAATATTTGTGCAAGTGACCTATAGACACACACAATTTGAGGTCGATGGGGTAGAAAACTGTACTGATCCAAATGAGCACATTATCATCAAGGAGGTTCATTTCTATATCAGCGATGATAAGGTTCATAATAGGATCTATGTAGCTCATTGTTTTGCAATATTTTTTGAAGATCTTGCAAATCATGGGATAAATGTTTCACAATACTGGATTTGGATAGATGGTTGTGCAAGTGAGTACATAAGTTTCAATTTATTTTCATTTATATGTAAATTTGTATTTGATTTCAATTTGATAAATTTTATTTTAAATGTTCAATTGTAGATGTACATGACACACAATTTTATGGAGTGGAACAATTTAAATCTACAAAAGCCTTTAATTGGCTATCCATGCAGCATGCTAGACACAATGTTAATTTTTTTTGGAACTTCTTTGAAAGTGGACATGGAAAAGGAGAGAACGATGGAGCAGGAGCAGGAGCAGGTGTGAAGCATGCACTTCGCCAACATGAACTTGCAGGTACTGTTAATTTTGTTTTCAATTTGTTTGTATCTATTTCTTAATATAATTTCATTTAAAAAGAAGTGCACATAACAACATCTCTAAGTTCATTTATGTAGGTAATAGCATAGAGAATTCAAACAAAATTGTTGAATGGTGTAAAGTCATTTTTCTAGTCGGGACACGCCATACAACAAATGCTATTTTTGGGAAGTGAAAGGTAAAATATTTTTATTCTCAAGAATTCTTAAAAAATTTCATTAGTTGCATTTCACTTTTATCCTAAAGTTGTTGATCTAAAAATGTGCAAATTTCATTTCATATTTGTAACAAGTATTGATCAATCTAATCCTTACAATTGTCAAACAATTGTTGGTATTAGAATTTTACATCAATTGATGACTACATGACCCCACAAGCCTCCATTTATTCAAGTAAGAGAAAAATCATGCTTTTGTGCTGACTGTGTTGAGGACAATCCAATGAGTCAATGCGAGAATATTGCAAATGGATATGTCTCACAATGGGGTATGAAAGAGTTAATCAGAATGCCTCCTTATGAAGATGATGAAAATGACATAGACATTCATGATCTTATATATTCAGTTGATTATGAACGTGTTTATGATTTAGTTGTTATAGGTGTGTGTGTGCATACATGTTCTTTTATTTAGTTTTAATTTAGACCACAGTGATGTTCAAATTTTATCTACATCTTACTTTTATTTTTAATTTATATGGTGTCATCTAGATGTACATACATAGATGATATTTTTGTTATGGTTGCGGATCCTGACAATGTGGAAGGTGTAGATTATTATCTACTAAGATGCATGAAAGCAAAATTCAAATTTCCAGAAGTAATTGTAGATTCTGATAGATAGTCATATCCAACTGGTTCGGTTGTTATACAAGGCACCTATTATCAACAAACTAAGATATACAAAAATGGTGTTCAATTTATTGAATACATGCTTGGAAAAATAGTTGTACGTTATAGTCACTTGGTTACAGTGACAAAGGTGCAATTTGAGACATTTCCAAAAAATGGACGTGGCAACCAAAAGTGGAGGTTACCTTTTGAAGAACATGAAATGTTTTTGGAGATAATAAAAGATAAAGAGGATCTAGAATATATGTATCAGGAGATAACTTAGGTTATCTAACTTGTTTTTGTAGCTCATACTTTATATTTAAACTAGAGTTTGAACTCATGTTTAATTTCAACTAGGATTGGATATATATATATATATATCTTAGAGATGATTTTTTAATATTGGATCAAATCTAGTTTTTTTTTTAACATGGTGAACAATGGTTTTCATATATTATTATGCATGCTTGGTTGAAATGATTTTATGCATTCTTCAATTACATGTACATGCTTTTACATGTTATACATCCCCTTCAGACATGCGCTTTGGACATCCCCTTAAGACATCCTAATAGGTCCTAATTTTAGATCCCCTTATGTGTAAGTATGCATGCTTGGTTGAATAGGTTCTAACTTTAGATCCCCTTATGTTAAGTACACATGCTAAATTATATATACATTGTTATTTGATTTTTCATGAGTTCACACACATGTAAATTCCTTTCTTTGTTACATTAGATTATTATTAATTATTTATATTACTTGAATTAGATTATTAGTAATTAATTATATTGCTTGATTAAGAAATTATGCACATATTTTTTGTAGTTTTAAACTCAAGACTTTTCTTGATTAAGAACAAGGCACTAGTCATAATTGTATTATTCATATTTATTAGTGATTATTTATATTACTTGCCTTAAAAAATACATTTTGTTTTTTGATTGACATCCCCTTAAGACATCCTCATAAGAAAAGTTAAGTATAGTCCTAGGATGTAGTCTTAAATAATGTTAAACTCTAGATTAATATAAAATCTTAATTATTTATTCTAGATAATATACACAAACTTGTTCATTAAGAATTTTAATACCTATCTTGTAATGCACAACCTCATAAAGTAGCTCTAGAGGTCATTTAAAATTTTACAAAATTCTTTGTAGTTAATATGCACATCAAACATGTAGAAATGTAGAAATGATTTGCATATCAATCTAACTGAAATGTAGAAATTCTTCTTAGTTAATTTTAATAATGAAACGTGTAGAAATGATTTGCATACCGATCTAACTGAAATGTAACACATGAAATTTGAACATTGTAACACATAAAATAAACATGTAATAAATTCTGAAATTTCTATAAACATGTAACACGACTAAGTAGACAAATTCAATAATAATGAGTTCGAAGAAATTGAATACTAATGTAGCATGTATTATGATCCCCTTAAGACATCCCCTTAAGACAACCTTTTTCAAATAAATTATGCACTAAATAATAAATTATAAATAATAAGGAAAGGTGTTGATGAATTAGGAGAGTGAGAGGACCTAATTGAGAGTGAGAGCACATTGTATCACATAAAATAAACATGTACAACACATGAAATGTCTATAAACATGTAACACATGAAATGTCTAGATAAACATGTAACATGTATGAAATGTCAAGGTATAATGTCTAAAATAAGGCTACAAATGCAATGTCTACAGTTCATGTATAATATCTAAATGTCCACAACATGTATAATAAAAATCGAGTGCATACTAGAAATCTAATGTTGACAACATGTATAATAGAAATGTCTACAACATGTATAATACAAATATTAGATATACATAATAGAAATGTCAAATATATCCAGAATAAAAGAAGCAAGCATGTATATAACAATAATGAGCTATGTCGCATCTTGTCCCAATCCTCGATCTGATCCATCGCCTGCTCCAGGGGCCTACATTGTGTACACATTTTTCATGTTAAAAAAATTATATAGTGGATCCTGATGAATAGGAAAAAAATAAGACACATAAATTTAAATATAAATTTACCTATGTATCCTGATGAATAGGATCACTAGGTGCCTACAAATCTCCATATCTCACAACCATCATAATCTCCTATAATATATATTTAAAATTAAAAAAATATGTTAGTGGTAGTGAATACATAGAAACTTTATATATACAACTAAGTTAAAATCAAATTTTGGTTTCTTACCTTATTCCTCTCCTCGAATGCACACCCGATGCTAGATATCTCTAAAGAGTGTAATGACACAACATTTGGATCAATAAAGTCATCCATAAGAAGAGATGAAAAACCTCGTCACCGAACTCCTGGAGTTTGTGGTGTAGGATGCACTGTAGTCTTGAGAGATTTAGGAGGTATCGAAATATCCTCCTGCCTAGAACTATCAGCCTCTAAATCTTCTCCACCATGGTTGGTACCAATCAAGGATCTCTGAAGTACTCATCCAATGAACTCATGCAATTACTGGGGAGTGATCCCATGTAATGTAGAGAAATCTTGATAAGCATCGAGAAGATCACTCACTGAATAGCTCATCTGACACAGATGATCCTTCGATAACCGTGCGATCTTTGCAAGCGATAGTAGCTCATAATGAATTTATGGGTCATAAAATGGACCCATCTCATCAAAAATAGGGGCAGTACAAGAACACAACATACATCTCCACATGCGATCAGAAGTCATCTCATCAACCTGAGTATCAATGTTGGCAATACTAGAATACATGCTAATGTGTGTCTCCTCAGTTGCCATATCACCACCTATGACCAAATCCAAACCTTCCAAAAAAATCAAAAGGTTCTGACCCACCATTTCCCTCTTACTAGGGGGTTGTGTATCACCGTGTCTAAATCTGTCTATAAATCTGCCCCTACCCTGCCAAGGATGTCATGGAAATTCTATGTAGTCAACATCATATCCTAGATGAAATTATGCATATAATTTTTTGCAGAAATACTGTGGTAACTCATCCTTCTGCGGCCACCTATGATGTGTCACCAACCAACTAGGATATATGAATGGTGCAACAATAGGATCCTCACATCTAGTGACCCGATATCCTCTAACCACAACCATTTCCATGTAAAATGGGAACATGGATTTCACATTCACTACAAAAACATCTCTATCTATTGTTTTCCATTTAACTGTGCCATAGACAGTGACATAAAGTCTTATAAAAATTCTCAATGTGAGAGTCATCATATGGGTTGTATCAATCATATGCATCAGCTCATCTTTAATACATTCTGTAGACACCTAAAATTGTCCAGTCTAATTAAATAAATATTTTATTTATTTAATTATCTAAGCTTAATTCTTCTATTAATTAAATAAATCTTTATTCATTTAATTAATTCATTTATCCTCTTCTAGCCTTATTTCTCATTTAAATAAATACATTTATTTATTTAAATTATCCTTTTCCTAAATTAAATAAATATCTTATTTATTTAATTGATCCCACTTCTTCTATTAATTAAATAAATCTTTATTTATTTAATTAATTTATTAAACCTTTTCTACCCATGACACATGTCATTCATCTCTTAATTCATACACTACCTACCCCTTTCATTATTTTATTATTTCTTTTACCTACCCTCTAATCATAGCCGACCTCCTTTTACACCTCTCAATCTTATCCCTCCATTTCATATAGTGTCTTCTATATAAGAGGATGCTTCCTTCATTATCAAACCCTAATGAATCATCTTAAGGACTTGACTACACTACGATCCTACTTGCAACCACATTCCGTTCTTTGTTGAGCTCTTGTGCACATAAAATCTGAGAGCAAATATATCAAGCAAGATCAATGGAGATAGGAAGAATGGAGATCCAAACCCTATTGGACATGTGATGGTATAATCTTTGTGATTTCGTTTGATTTGCATTGTCTTAGGTAATCTTCATATGTTATGGTGGATCTTTGTTGTTGTTAGGCTAGGGTTTTGTGGTTGAATTCATTTAGCCTTTCAATATCGTTATTATTGTTATCCAGTTTCACCATATACATATTCTAATTTATCCCTATTGGCCAATACATGAGTGTTATTTAAATTCCATTGTAACTGCACTAGAGAGGACTTCATTCTCAAAATAATTTTAGTACGAGCGGTCTCTGAACTCTCAGGAGTCTCAAACCTACATGAGATCTGCTGAGAATTAGGATGCACACTTTTCTCAGAAGAAAAATGATGCGAACCACTAGAAGCCATATCTATGTGATATGAAATGTATGAATATGTGTGTGTGTGTGTGTGTGTGTGTGTGTGGGTGTGTGTGTGTGTGTGTGTGTGTGTGAATTTGCGTGTATACATTAAATTGAATTAAAAATAAGTTTATATACAATGTATGCAACAAACAAGATGAAACATTGTACAAATATGCTTTAAATATTTTAAACAAAATGAATCAAATGAATTGCGGCCTATAGACATTGAAACTTAAAGATTACATTGATTTAAACAAATTACATGAACATACACATGAACTTATTTAACATTTGTTCAGATAAACTTGAGACAAATCATGTGTTATGTAAACATTGAGAAATTTTTGCATTCATACATAAAAACATTCAAAACTATATATCCTAATTAAATATATGTAAGCATTTCATCCTCATACCTCCACTCAAAAATTTTATCCTAGCCCTTCAGTACTATGACATGTACACAAAGTAGTCCATTTCTTCACAAACTTAACATCATTATAGAGAACATCAAACTCTTTTTTTATAAAAAATCATCTTCTATTTTCCTATGATCTAATGATCTGGTGAACTGTGGTTATTGTAGACATGGTGTGGTGTGTTGACATTGATGTCAATCTATGATAATAAATGTTCTTGTTAAGGTGTCCTAAAATAATTTTTTTTGCACTAGAAGTGATGATGTGTTGGCATTCAAGTATCAACATATGTTTGCATATTTGAAAGTTTATGGTTGGATGTCAAAATGTGCTAATGATATGTAGTTTACGATTGGATGGCGAATGTGTGATGTTTTGAAGTTTATGGTTAAATATTATCTCATTTGCATTTTATTTTTTATATCAGGTGTTTTGGATTGTATTTTTTATATGTTTTCTTCATTTGCATAAAAAATTAAAAACCTTGAAAAAAACATGAAAAAATCTACCTAAAATGTATACATATATTATTAAAACAATTAAAAACAAGATAAAAAAACCTTTCGGCCCTACCTTGCTTGATCGAAGGATTTCTTAGCCCCCCTCTTGCTCCAGCTATTTCAGACTATGGAAATGGGGGTTTAAGTGCAGTCGGTGGGTATATGTAGGGTTGAGTCCTACTCGACCGAGTATACCCCACCACCCGTCCTCCAAGTTGGCACCATGTGGCGCCACATAGACTCGGCCGAGTAGGATTTTTTTTCCTCGCACTTAGCTTAAAGTGCGACACAACACTATACTTTCACCCAAAATCAAGCGTACCTATTTACTTGAAAATTGTAAGCTAAGAATGGAAAAAACTCATTACAGATGCACAACAGAAGAGCTTGAAACCCAAAAAAATAATTGGAACATGAAAAAATTAAACCCACCCACATCAACACTTAAATCCTAAAAAATGCAAGAAAAAGTATCTGCCAACTTCGAATTTTCCCAGCCCACCACATCGTAACATTGTCATTGTTTATATATATACATACGTGTTATATCATCACTACATATTTCAATTCATACACATTTCTTATATCACAACTATATTGGAATGAGAGCCATATTTCATAACTAAAAGAGGAAAGATAGACTGCAACACATGGTAACATGGCCCAAGAATTGGATAGAACTTGATATCCAGATTATATTAGTGATATATATTCCAATTCATAGACATTTCTTATATCACAACTATATTGGAATGTCATCTATATTTCTGAACACTATAATTGAAAGAAGAAAGATAAGTCATAACACATAGTAATAGGGCCTAAGAATTAGATAGAACTCGATATCTCATTTCATTAAACAAAGAAGCTTAGAATATAACAGAGAGAGCTAGAAATACATGTTCATAAAAAGAAATGAACATAGAAGAGGTCAAACCCTAAATAGTCTACACAAGTAAAGTAAAAACCCTCACATTAGAACCAGAGGTATATTTCTAAAAACTGTAACTAAAAGAACAAAAATACGCCTCAACACATACTAACATGGCCTAATAATTGCATAGAACTCTATATCTCATTTAATTAACCAAAGAAGCATAGAATATAAGACAAATAAATAAAAATACACGTTCATAAAAAACAATGAACATGGCAAAGGGAAAACCCTGAATAGGTTGCACAAGTAAAATTAAAAACCACAGAATCTTAAAGGAGCTATTGAATTGCATAGAACTCAAAATACCATTTCATTAAGCAAACAAGCACAGAATATAAGAGAGAGATTCAAAAATACATGTCCATAAAAAAGAATGAACATGGCAAAGGTGAAACCTTAAATTTGTTGCCGAAGTAAAATAAAAAACCCTCACATGTAAAAAAAACCCTGGAATGGAAGAACATTTGAAAATCCTTTATACATTTTTAGATAAATAAAAGATATGGATTGAGAATGTACCTATTTTCGGTGGTTGAAATGAATTACCTCCCTTTGTGCAAAAATAGGCATTTAATCCAATCAGACCAAACAAAAAATGATTAAATGAAAACAATGAAAAACCTTAGGAAGGCCACACACCATGAAAACAAAGTGTCCAAACAATAAAAGCCCAAAATTAATTATGAACTACGTTTGTGAACAAAAGTAAGATAAATTGTAGAGAATGTAACCCTAAATTATTAAACTATGCCCTTCAAAATGATCTAAAAGACTAACGAGCTGCCCAAGAACATAAGTAATCCCTCACAACATCCACATTTGAAATATCATTCAATGCAGGTTATTTGCATGACCATCGAAGCAATTAATATAGGATGTGTTGACTAAGATACAACCTCACCACCACGTTCCTCTCCACTTCATCTCCACGCAAACACGATGTGACGATAGATATAATCATTGCAGATGATGTGGTTGTGGCTATCTTATCATCGGGTACCACACAGACAACATGGTATGTCAAGAAAATTTGACATCACCAAAAACTTTCCATAAATCACACCTTGCTGTAAGGCTGACACTTTAGGTGGCAAAAGCCTACACTAGGAGCCTATTGACTAAATATAATTGATTGAGGCTGAGGGTTTTTCATACAATTTAGCCAGTGTTGACATCAGTTCTGCAATCGTCGTTGCTTTTTTTATATTGAATGCTATAGATGATGCCAGGCATAGTTGAATGGTTCCTAATGCCTTTCTATCCAAAATATTCCATTCCCCATCACTCATTGTGCCTTTCTTGGTTGTTCCTTCCAATGACCTCCATGAATCCTTCTGATAGAGATAATCCTCCATCCGCATCTTCTATAACTAATATTTTTATGCATTGAATTTTTCTACCTTCAATTTAGCCTCGTCCGCCATTGTTCCCACTTAACTATGACTCCCACTCAACTGTGAGGTTTTTCTTGCAGGCTATAAAATTCTCTACAGAAAACCCCTAACTCTTATCCTTTTTATCAAGACTTATGTTGGTTACAAAATTAGGGTTACAACATATCAACCAATAAAAAATAACACCCGACGCCTTTATAAAATAATAAGTCTTTTTGGCCTCGCCTTTACCCCTTAGCCTTTGTGGCTACCCCTTGACACTACAAGGGGCGATGCCCCTTGACCCCACCTTGGGGGTACTACCCGCAAACCCCCATTGAAAAATATGGGGGGAAACCATGCTAATAGAAGTAGGGAAAATTTAACTTTTGATCTTATTAGGCTCCATATAACAAAAAATTCATGAATGTTCATCACAACAATGGATTAAGGCGGTGCTTGCAAATAATTAAATCATGGTTGTGAAACAACAGGTTGTGATGCTACTTAAGGTTGATGTTGTGGAACAGTGACAACTTATGGCACTAGTTGGACAGGTGGGGGCACAGATGATAATGGAATTGTGTAATTCATGCCCCCAGTCATAGCTTGTGTGACAAATGATGACAGATTAGGATTAGATGAAGAATTGAGATAGGATGGAAGATTATAATTGGATGGAGAAGTCAAATAAGATGGGAGATTAGAACTAGATGGAAAAATAAGTTTAGAACTGGATGGCGAGTTTAGATAAGATGGAGGACTATAGTTATGGATTGTGTAATGAATTGATTGATTTGGATTAGGGATGTAAGAGGAAGCAAATGAAGGATGACCAAACCAACCATAATGAAATTGCGACATGACTTGGACATCTATCTCATCATGTTGATCGACCATACCTTCGTCATCATCAACATAGGGTGAAGTGGAGGAAAATGAGGGTTGACCACACTCATCATAGTAGAGTTGCGACATGACTTGGACATCTATCTCATCAGGTTGACCAACCATACTCTCATCATCATCAACATAGGGTGAAGTGGAAGAAAATGAGGGTGACCAAACTCATCATAATAGAATTGTGACATTACGATTTGTTGATGAGTTGGGAAGATGAAAGATGAAAAAGAATGACAAACTAAATCTCTAAATAAGATAAATGCCAAGCTTAGACTAGAATGGAGACTGACTTTGAGGAATTTTGAAAGAGGATGAATTTTGATGTTCGATTTTGGAGGTTTGATGTTTGATTGATGACCTAGGTAGAACACAATGATGACGTGAATAGGGAGATAAGAGTTGATGATGATGGAGGATAGTGACGATGAAATATTGAAAGGATGACCAACAATTGAGATGATAAGAGTGACGATGCAAGTCAAAAACCCTAATAGGTGATAATGACAATATCAAATTTGAAATGGTGACAACCAAGGGTATGAATAATAATTGAGATGATGAAATTGAAGATGTAAGTCAAAACCTAAAGGACAATAATAACGTCAAATTTGAAATGAGGACAACCTAGATGAATTGACACTTGACCTAGGTAAATTTTGACAGTGTAACGGGACAACTAATGCAAAATTGATAGATCAGAAGGACAAGTGTTGAAGGACAAGACCAAATTAGTACCTAGGGACATGAGATTGTTTGATGTTTTGAATTTGATTTTTTTGACAAAAGATGTTATGACACCAAATACGACAAACATTTAGCATGAACATGAAAATAAATCACACACTTCCTAGGTTGGAAGGATAATATTTGTTCAATCCCCTAGCCCAGAATACCACATTCAACTAGATAGATAGAATCTTGGCAGCACTAGCTCCATTGTCGGCACACACTTCTAAGGCATGCCAAGCTTCAAATTTCTAAAGATCCTAAGATCTCAAGAAAATTCCTATCTCAAATTGAGGGGTACATGAGGGGTATCTTCGACATGCACATATCATAATGCCTGACTCAATAAATAGAAGGATTTTGGCAACTAAAATAGTGGCTCATAATATGGGATTCTCTTTCGGGTGGCCATGTATGCTCTCTCCCTCAGGAGGATTCCTTCCTGTAGAACACAAGTATTGGGGAAGTCAACATAGGTAGGAAATTAGCACCCGTTGTGAATACTTTCATTCCATGTATTTTATATAGCGACTAAGAAGTGAATTGGCTTAAAACCCATTACCGCTTGGGTCATTCTCCCCTCACCCGACCTTATAGGCTACTCGAGGGGATAGGCCCTCTACTTACTAAAATTAAATTGAGCATCCCTAACACTTTTCTCTTGCACCTAGGACCATGAGAGCCAAGGGAGAGGATAGTGTGTGTTAGCAGTAGGACCACTCACATGCCCAATTGTGCCCAATCACGTAAGACAAAAGTTCATTTTAACCCCATATAGAAGTTGTTTACTCTAAAAAGAAAAAAACACTTCTAAGTTACCCCTACAAAATAAACTATTAAAAGTTTTCAGATTTGTCTTTGGCTGATCGGAGTGTCCATGCAAGGAAGTCGAGTTAGTAGTTTGGAGTTTTATATTGTCTTTGACCATATGAAACTCCTTTTGTAGGCACCCTATTTTTGCCACACACTATAGACAAAGAGTTAGCAACATAGTAAAATACCTGAAAACAGAGAATAACCAGAAACAGAGAAGCAACAAATAAACAAAGCAATTGCAACTCACTAATTGAGCAAATGCAAATTATTGTCTAAACAAACATGAACTAATGTAATGACAATTTCAAATTACTGTAATGATAGAATCAAATTACTATAACAATGAATGCAAATCATTGTCTAAACAAATGCACATCAGTTAGCAGAATACCAAAACATAAATTTCACGATTTTACAAAATGAAGAAGATAGAATTTTGAGAAATTAAGGTTAGCAAAGTCAAAACGAGGCTGGGGGCATGTTAAATTTCAAGATAATTTCCACCATTCGTTGATCATACTCAAAGTTTTCAATTTTTCCTTGATTTCACGAATGATTACAGTAATGACAAATGTGAATCACTGTAATGACAAATGTGAATCATTGTAATGACAAATGTGAATTACTATAACAACAAATGCAAATCAATTAAGACAAATGTGAATTTTTGTGAAGGCGAATGCACATCAGTTAACAGTTTGTAAATTTTGTACGGAAACTTGCAAAAATTAGGTTAATGATGATGCAAATTGCCTAGCTTCCAACATGAAAATACCTTCAAAATGATCACTCATGAAACCATTAGATTGACTCGTGAAGTGGGTTCCACCAGGCCTGCTAGAAAATGTGTGAAGTAAATTATGCTCAAATATAAATGATTGAAAGATAACACTAAACAATCGAAGCAACACAATTAACTTCAAACACCTCAAGATAGGGATATTAAAAGAAAGAAATGAAGCACATTAATAATAAAACAAGTGAATACAAACCTCAGTTACCAACTTTGATTCGATTATCCCGTGTTTGGATGTGTTCTCAAGATGAAGCTAGTACTTGATTGCTCCATGATGCAAACTGATGATAGGATATGGTGATGAAATTTGACATTATGACAATATGGATATGCTGGAATGGATTAAATTTTGCATGGTAATGATATGTGTTTATGGTAAAAATGGAAGCAACAATATTGAAAGACTAAATAGATTCAACCACAAAACCCTAGTGTAACAACAACAAAGATCCACCATAACATATGAAGATTACCTAAGACAATGAAAATAAAATGAAATCACAAAGATTATACCATCACATGTCCAATAGGGTTTGGATCTCCATTCTTCCTATCTCCATTGATCTTGCTTGATATATTTGCTCTTAGATTTTATGTGTGCACAAGAGCCCAATAAAGAACAGAAGTGTGGTTGCAAGTAGGCTTGATCGCATATAAAAGTTTGAATGCTTCAAGGGTTGATAATGAAAGAGAGTATCCTCTTATATAGATGACACTATAAGAAATGGAGGGTTAAGATTGAGAGGTGTAAAAGATAAATGGTCGGCTAAGATTAGAAGGTAGGTAGAAGAATTAAGAAAATAATGAGAGGGTAGGTAGTGTAGGAATTAAGAGATGAATGACATGTGTCATAAAAGGTTAATGAATTAATTAAATAAATAAATATTTATTTAATTAATAGAGGAAGTGGGATCAATTAAATAAATAAGATATTTATTTAATTTAGGAAAAAGGTAATTTAAATAAATAAATGTATTTATTCAAATGAGGAAAGGTTTAAAAGAGGATTAATGAATTATTTAAATAAATAAAGATTTATTTAATTAATAGAAGAATTAAGATCAAATAATTAAATAAATAAAAATAGGATAATTTTAGGTGTCTACATTTTGCCCCTCTTTGAGACAATGCAGCTTGACGCGTTGTTTCAAAGAAGATAAGATGAACTGATACAAAGTTGCCCCAAGATGGGAATGATATTCCCCCTTGAGAGATTGGATAAAAATATCTGAAAATAACATAGACAATCTCTCGATAAGAAAGAAAAGCGAGAAAGGACTAACAAGATAGGATAAAGTGATAAAGTCACGGAATAAAGAAAACTAACTCAGGAGACGAGGGCTAGGTTAGTCTATAAGATAGACTATGAGGGAAAACATCCTCATTGTCATCCACACACCTAAGAGATCAGAGTGCAGAGAGAGCAGAGAGCAGTCAACAGTTAGCAGCAATGGAATTGGTGCATGGATTTGATCGTGTTCGCCGATATCAAAGACGAGCAGATGCAGGAGAGCTGGTAAGTACCACAAAACCTCCTTGTACTTTGTTGCATTAATTGTTGTCATAAATGCATGTTAATCAGGGTAATAAATGTGCTTTAGGTAGATTGCAAAAAATGTCAAGCTAGGGGAAAAATCCCAAGGCGCGTCTGGGTAGGCTAAGCACGTCTGCGTTAGTGTCAAGTGCATTTATAATTCTAGTAGCATCTATGTATTTCAGGTGCGTTTATGCAGGACAATCGCGTTTGTGCAGAGCAGAGGCACATCTGTGTGATTCAGGTGCGTCTGTGCAGGGCAGGCATGTTTATGAAGTATGCAAGAACGTTTATGTTGTAAATGGGCATTTATGTCTTCAAGGTTGAATTGGCAGTTCTGTGATAAACATACACTATTGATTGGATAAGCTGATGAGAGGATACACTTAAACAAGTCCTCTAGGGAAGACTGGGATAACATATAGGGCTAGGATTGATAATGTTGTGATAGAACATACGTTTCCAATCAAGAAACTACTCAAGAGGATACACTCAAGCAGAGGCCCTAGGATAGGATAGATCGAGGCACTTTGTGATGAACAAGGAGTACCAAAGAAATTGACAATTCTATGATAGAACATACGTTTCCAATTGGATAAGGCTGAAATTGACAATTATGTGATAGAACATACATTACCAATTGGATAAGCTACTCAAGAGGATACACTCAAGTAGATTCCCTAAAAGATAGGATAAAAGCAACACTTTGTGATGAACAGGGAGTACCACTAGGATAAAAGAGTAGCACTTTGTGATTAACAGGGAGTACTACTAGGATAGAAGACCAACACTTTGTGATGAACATGGAGTACTACTAGGATAGAAAGAAACACTTTGTGATGAATAGGGAGTACTACTAGGATAGAAATAAACACATTGTGATGAACATGGAGTACCACTAGGATTGACACAGTTGATTTACTTGACTGTAGGAGGACCTACCTATGCTAGAGTCATGAGAGAGATTCCCTTTGACTCAGAGTTTAGACAAGAGATGACATTCGAGGATAGAGTAGTAGTGGAGGTGATGGGCTTGTGATATATTATGTATGTGTTTGAGTTTTGGGTGAATATGCTTTTGCTGACTGCATTAGTTGAGAGATGGCACTCAGAGACATGTACATTTCATTTGATGATGGGTGAGATGACAGTCACCTTAGAGGATGTGTATACGATACTAAGGATATCGATCATTGGGGAGTTAGTTCCTTATGATCGAGATGGAGACAAGGATGCACTGAGATGAGTGTTTCAAGATCCAGGACTAGAGATGAGGGCTAGATATATGGCTTGGGACACCATGACAATGATAGGATTGGCACTACCGGTAGTGTTGGCAGGAGTTATTAGTGGGTTCCTCTATCTAGATAGGGTGACACGAGGGTTGGTAGTGGGATGGGGGAGGAAACTAGAGACATTAGTGACCGAGCACACCAGGTTTGCATGGGGACTGTGTCTGCTAGCACACTTGTATTATGAGTTGCATCAGCTTGTATATCATGGATCAATAGGATTGGGATGCAGAATGACCTTGTTGTAGGTATGGGCATATGAGCATCTGTGGGTTACATGTCTGATACACTTTAGAGGCAGGGGACATGGGCGCAGTTATGTACATATGTATGATATGATTACATCACAACCATGAATTGGGAGGCTGGAGTATTGGCGCATGGTTATTGACAAGATAGACAGTGTGGTATGGAGGCCTTACTTAGACTGTGAGGAGTGGGAGGATGATGTAGTGGAGTTGCCATAAGTGTTCAGGAGTAGGTATCTGATAGGGAG
Source organism: Cryptomeria japonica (assembly GCF_030272615.1). NCBI lineage: Eukaryota > Viridiplantae > Streptophyta > Pinopsida > Cupressales > Cupressaceae > Cryptomeria > Cryptomeria japonica. The sequence continues at coordinate 417,412,034 of NC_081410.1, forward strand.
GACACCATATGTCATTGAGAGGCAACTTATAGATAGGGTATGTAGGCAGTTCGATAGGATACAATGGATGCCATAGGCGTCAGGGATGTATGCATGGATAGTGAGGGATTAGGTGCATTTAGGACCATTACTTTCTTATGATCAAGCAGTGACACAACTTCTAGAGATGGTTCTCATGCCTTGGGACATTTGGGTAGATGTGGAGGATGCAGGGATGGATGCAGAGTACACTGCATATTGGGGAGAGCATTTGTTTCGACGGCTAACGGATCTAGGGGAGTCGATAGACGGAGACGGTGGAGGTGATGGAGATGATAGTGGAGATTGTAGAGGTAGAGGCTAACGGTGGAGGCAGGGCATAGTGGTAGAGAGGACAATGGATCAAAGGAGAGAGGGCAGAGAGGAGAGACAAATGCATGTAGTGAGGGGTAGAGGTGGATTTCCATTACAGGTGCCAACAACACAGGTTCCCAGATAGGTACAGGGATGGGGAAAGGGACAAGAGAAGCCACAGGAGCAGCCACAGGGACAAGGTGAGGGGAGAGATGAGGAGGATGAGCTACTATCCTTGAGGGATTAAATAGGATTGGAAGTGATTAGAAAATTCAACACGTTTCCTCAAGTAGGACAAGTGGCAATCCTAGAAATGACAAGTGGAACAATATTCCACACTTATCCTCAAAGAGGACAAATGACTCAAAATGGAAAGACAAGTGTCCTTAAAAAAGACACATGTCAAAAGAGGTTTGACATGTGTCCTCAAGGACACATGTCTCTTTTGGGAGGAAGCCACCCAAAAAAAGAATCAAATTTCCTAATATTAAGGAAATTAGGGGAATATGTGTGCACACATATGTGAGGGGAGGTTAGGATAAGGTTAGTTTGTGGGGATAGGGTTGGTTAGAAATCATGGGTTGGATTGGAGGTTAGGTTAGAAGGGGTTTAGTTAGGTAGTTAGAAGTTAGGAGACGTGACATATTTAAATAATTATTTAATTATTTAAATGAGGTGAGGGAAATTAATTAATTAAAGAGATTGGAGAGGGGCATTAATTAATTAGAAATTAATTATTTCAAGGATTGGAGGGGGGAATTAATTAATTAATTAAATTTATTCAAAGGATTGGAAGGGGGAATTAATTAATTCAAGGGATGGGCTTAATTAATTCAGATATTTAATTAATTAAATGGATAAAGGAAATAAATTTGACTAAATTAATCAGCCAAATTTAAGTGCCTACAATACCTTTGTATTTGTCAATGCCTTTCTTCAACTTCCTTACAAATTTTGCTTCTATCTCATCCAGAATTTCATCATCATCCAAACTATCTTCAGATTCCTTGAATATGGTCTTTGACTTGTCTTTATCTTTTTTTAATTTCCTTACTTTAAATGCAATTAGGGTACCAAATAATTTCTCTCTAGTGAAATTTTTTGGATCATAAGTTTCTTTGATTGCAGAGATCTTGTCACTGTAGTTCTTCGGTAATGTCATTAGGATCTTGTCAATCACATATTCATCACTTAAAGTGCCTCCAAGCTCTCTAATCTCATTTACTACTATATCAACCTTCTCAAAATATCTCACATTATCCTCTCCTTCTTCCATCCTCGGGTTTTCATATCTTCTCTTTGCAGTCAATCTCTTTGTCAGCTTGACTCTCTCATTTCCTTCATAGATGTCTTTTAACTTCTGCCAAACTTCATAAGTATTAAAAGAGATAATCTTACTTAATTTAGTTTTTGATAATGCATCAAAAATAACATACCTTTATTTTTCATTTTTTTCATAAGCTTTAATCTCATCCAAACTATTAAGTCCATTTGTCGGAGGAGCATACTTAGTCTCCACAACCTTCCAAGCATTGTAACCCAAAGAAACTAAGTAACCTCTCATCTTCACTTTCTAGAAACTGTAATCATATCCTTCAAAGATAGAAATGGATAAATTTGTGTCATTAAATCAGGATCTACCTCAAGTAGTTAAGCTCTATATCAAGGAACCAATGCTTTGATACCAATTGTTGAATGTGAATATCTGAGAAACTAAGAGGGGGGTGAATCAGTTGACAATAAATTCTTTAATTTTAAATTTAATACACATATCAAGAATATTCAGAAGAAATAACAAAATTAGGAAATGTATGCAAAATTCAGATTAGACATAAGAGACACCAGAATTTACGTGGAAACCCCAAGAAGGGAAAAACCACTAAGAATGCTAATTCTCAATATATAAACATCAATTAAGGTGACACATGTTAAGGTGATTTTTACAAAGGGTGGATCACTGTCGGTTTGGCTCACTGTCGAAGAAGAAAAAAAGACAAAGAAAATCCACCATAAGAAAAAAACAGTCTGCACTATCAGAACTCCTTCTGGTAAATGTCTCATGCAATCACTGGATTCCTTCAATCTTTCATATCTTCAACACAAAAAGACATATAAGAAATCATCAAATCAAACTCCTATATATTGTTTCCAGAAATCATAATTCTGAATGTCGACTGAGATAGGGATCTAAAATAGGTCTCCACTAAACATTTTGGTGGTGGCAAGGAATGAAAAGTGAACCATGTCACATCCTTCTTCCTCAAACATATCAACACGCTACATACATCTCCAAGGCTGGACCTAAAATGCATCCGCACACTATACACCCTCAATATCCGATTTAAGGCCCCGAGCTCTAAATCATGTTGGACCCAAAGATAATACAAAAAACATATTCTAAGATACAAATCATATCTGGTGAAACTCAGAAATATTCACACATACAATATGACACTACTGCTCACCATACCACATCTAGACTTAATATGAACCTAAAGGTTGACATCAATGACAACACATAATGCAATGCTAACATCTTGAATGTCATGTTGTCATTGTCTCCCATAAGATCTTATAGTCAACAATGCATAACTCATCAGCGTCAACCTTGAACATTCTACTTAGAGTCACCCTTCCTGTTGATGACTCATACATCACTAACTTCTCATGAATCAAGATTCAAAGAATACGCCACACATCCTCAAGTGTGATCGTTGCCTCTCTCATGAACAAATAGAATGAACATGTCTGTAAATGCCACTACTCGGATAATGCAGTGATGAGTCCCATATTTTCCCTTATCTTATGCATATATGTGATGTGATGTAACCCTAAGACTAAGAGATAATTCGCAGCGCACCTCCTCCACTGATGGTGCAAGGACATGCATCTCCGCCTAGTCTCTTGCATCTGTAATGGAGGGATTTGAACCTATATATAATGTGTCAAAATTTAGTCAAGTCTTTTGTTTGCAACCTCTTAGCTATGTCAAAATTGCACTTGTAAAGGGAAAACTTTTGATTTGGCAATTTACAACATAGAAGGAGAAATCACCAAATCAATTTTTGCTTTGATGGATTTCCTTTACATTCAAAAGAGGGGAAGAATCCACTAGATTCAATCACAAATCAGATAAGGACTGAATACTAAGTGGATTGATAAATTATGATGTATTTTGCCCTCTTTTGTAAGATGAAATTCTGATTTAGGGTAAAAGTGTTAAAATTGAAGACAAAACTGAGAAAATAGTGACCTACAAATTTGGGATTCAGCTGTGCACCTGGATATGAGAAATATAAGTTGATTTAGATCTACCCTGAAAAAGTAGAGACTATGGTGTTGCCTCTTTGTCCTCTACATTTTTTGTGTGTCGAAAAGGTTTGTTTTGTCTCCATGTTTGAAGCTTAATTCCAGAAGTACAACTATGCACTTGTTTCTTGCAAACAAAAAAAAAAGGGAAAAGGTTGGGAATAGCGGCTTTCCTTTGGTCAAACCATGGTTTTGTAATTAACCATGAAATTTAGATAAATGTAATTGAAATGACTAAAAGGAAATGTTCTCCTTTTGAGGGAGCTGCTAAATTATGACTTAAAATTGAATAATGATACCTCCTTGTGAAGTTTTTCTTGCCTCCACATGGAATTAGGGTTTCATGAAATAGGATGTAGATCTCCACTTCATATTCTTGATCCTTGACTTTATTGTTACTCCAAGGCTTAAAGGAAGACTAAAAATGCTTAATTGCTCTTGAATGCTTGATCTCTTGTAATTGTCAGATGCTTGATAGACATGTTAGATTCCTTGTAGATGATTGTGGATGTTCAAATGAGAGGGGAAATAATCCTTATATACCTGCATGTCAGATTAATTGGCCAATTTTTGACATAGGCTGACACTAATAACTTAATGAGGAAAGATGAGTACCAAACCAGTACTGAGAGGGGGGGGTGAATCAGTACAAGCAAAAACCACTTTCCTGAAACCGGTTAGTCACCAGACACTATGCTTTGGCAGACAAACAGTAATACCGGTCTTAAACAAAGAACAACCGGCTAAACTCAGAATAGCTGAGATACGCATAAACTGGTTAACACTTATCTTTTCATACAATCCTAGAGCTAAACTTCCATTTCACCCTTATGCATGAACAGGTAGTCAATCATCAAAAATACAATAACTACTTCAGCATGATTTACTATCAGACACAGATCACTTAAACCATCACATGAAAATTACTACACATAACACACAAATTTTTCATGTGGAAACCCAACTGGGAAAAACCACGGTGGGGATGAATACCCACAAGTTGTTTTGAACTCTTTAGAAGTCTGCTCTGTTAGGAGCCTAGTCCTATTAAAGACTTATTACAACAGGTTCTATTAGGAACTGATCTTGCTAGCGATCACCTGGTTAAGGGATGGCTAAGATACCTGGTTAAGGGTTGAACCCTGTTAAAGGTTACCTTATTAGAGGATTTTAAAGAACTCAATGAATTTGAGTCACCTTGTTAAAGGATTTTCAATAAGCTAGTTAGAGCTACCCTGTTAAGGGATTTTCCAACTATTGAGGTGGTTAAAGATCAACAGGTTTTACAATGATCTGGTAACAAAACTCAATGCCAATGCAGATTCGCTTTAGCTCCTCTTCACCTTCTGCACTTACACACTACAAATATCACTTCTCTCCTCTGGTCTGGGAAGAATCACGTATCACTTCACTTGGATACACACATACAACTTTTCCCAACAACTTCAAAAAGAAACACAACAACGACCTTATAGGAAACATATAGGTCGGTAGCATAAACCCTAAACCCTAAACCTGTTAGGTTAAGCAATTCAAATGGTTCAATCCTGACCGTTGAACATATTGCATTAAATGCAATAGTCTTAAACTAATCTCAAGACATTCACCATCACTTTCTTGGTGACTGATAACCCATCACGCATTTGCACTGCTTCTAGACTTCGCACATTCCCAAGGTAGAAGAGAACAATCTCCCTCATGCAAGATCCTTCACGCGCACAAGGCTGACGTGGCAACATAGTCTGTTCTTCATTGTAATGCCAACTCATCACACAAAGTCACCGGTTGAGTCACACAGGCTTGAAACTCATCAACCGAAAACCCTGAGACTACCAACCGGAAACCCTGAGACTACCAACTGGTAGTCATACAAAGCGTCCATGTACTGGTTCTCATATCAACATGCTAGTTCACCTTGAACAGACACACCACTTCACTTTAGCACACATACTGGTTCACAATGTTATTCCGGTTCTCACATATATCGGTTCTTAGTAACATGTCGATTCTCTCTTCTTTAGCGTATTGACATTAATGACAACATACAATGTCATCATGTCCTCATACTTGTTCACATAATGCCAACAATCTCCCCCTTTGGCATTGATGGCAATATATAAAGATATCTCACCGCTTCACATCTTCTCCCCCAAATTCTACAGATATCTTCTCTGCTTCACTTCTTCTCCCCCTTTGACAACAATGCTAAAGTGGAGGCACAAGCTTTTCCTATTCCATTATGCTACTCCCCCTGAGGAGTAGCATCTGTCAACACATCAATCCTGAAGAGAAATTTGGCTATGTAATACTTGACTGATGTGGAATATATACCTTTAGTTTACCTCCTGAAGGGGCAGCACCCCTAACTCACCTCTTAAGTACATAAATGTAGCCTTTGGGAGAGGCTTGGTGAATATATCTGCTAACTGCTCCTTACTGGAAACATGTTCTAGTGTAATCTCTTTGTTCTGAACCTTTTCCCTCAAGAAATGATACTTAAGCTCAAAGTGCTTGGTTTTAGAATGTAAAACCGGATTCTTGGAGATACAGGAACTTTGAAGCCATTTAATACATGCTTCATCTAGATTGTCTGAGTGTAGTTCATGAAAGCTACAACATACTCTGTTTCCACTGTAGACTGAGAGATACAACTCTTCTTCTTACTCATCCATGAGACCAGCTTACCACCAAGAAATAATGCACCATCGGTTGTGCTCTTCCAGTTGTCCACATTACCTTCCCAATCAGCATCTGTGAATACTTTCAAATTGAAATCCTTTCCATATGGATACCATAAACCATAATCAATAGTTCTCTTCAGATACCTAAGAATCTATTTGACTGCAACCGAGTGGGATTCACTTGGACTTTTCTTGAATCTTGCAGTGATGCCAACTGCATGTGCAATATCTGGTCTGCTATGCACTACATAATGCAACTTACCAATCATTGATCGGTATTCCTTCTCATCAACCAATGCTGAGTCATCCTCTTTGGATAGTTTACAACTAGTCACCATCGGTGTACCAACCAGTTTGTTATCTTCCATGCTAAAGCTCTTCAACACCTCTTTGACATATTTAGACTGAGTGATAAAGATTCCATCTCTCATCTGTTGAATTTGCAATCCAATGAAGAACTTAATTTCCCCTATGAGTGACATCTCAAACTCTTTCTTCATCTCATCTATAGACTCATGACTCATCTTGTCATCTCCACTGAAGATAATGTCATCAACAAATACCTCACAGATCAGGATCTGATCTTCTTCAGATTTCAAGTAGATATTGCTATCTTCACTTGTTCTTTCAAATCCAATCTTTAGTAGATGGGAGTGCAAACATTCAGACCATGCTCTGGGTGCCCGATTTAGACCATATAAGGCTTTATGTAGCCTACATACCATGTCACCATCTTTAGATAGGGCAAACCCATCTGGTTGCTCTATATACACCTCTTCTTCAAGTACTCCATTTAGAAATGCAGATTTTACATCTATTTGATATACTTTGAATCCTTTAAAAGTTGCATATGCAAGAAGCATATGACTCCTTCCAATCTAGCTACTGGAGCAAAGGTTTCTCCATAGTCTTCTCCTTCTTCTTGAGCATATCCTTTACATACTAGTCTAGCTTTGTCCCTTACCACTGTGCCATCCTCATTTAGCTTGTTTTTGAAAACCCATTTGGTTTCAATGACATTTTTATGCTCCGATCTGAGTACCAAAGACCATGTACCATTCTTCTCTATTTGGTCAAGTTCCTCCTCCATTGCCTTGATCTAGTCTTCATCTTTATGTGCCTCTTTGAATGATTTAGGCTCAAATTCAAAGATCATACAAGAATTCTCTTCGACCTTCTTATTGTAAGGATTCCTGCATCATTATCTCTTATGATCTACTTAGGATCATGATTCAGTTTGACATATCGAGGAATGCTCTTGACTGATTCCTCCTTCTTTTCTTCTTCATTCTCATCTTCATCAGCATCAGCGTCTACCGGTGAAGGACCACTGCTATTGGTACTTGGCAGATTAGTAACCGGTTCCTAGAAGGTTACTACCGGTTCATCTCTTACTTGTATGCTGCTAGTTTCCTCAGATTTTCTAGAGTTTTAATCAACTCTAACATTGTTGCTTTCAACAATTCTTTGAGTCCTATTGTTAAAACATTTGAGAGCTTTGCTCTTGGTGGAATATCCTAGGAATATTCTTTCATCACATTATGCATCGAACTTACTCTGATGTTCACTTCTCTTGATATAACATTTGCTACCAAACATTCTAAAGTAGCTTACTACTAGAATCTTACCAGTCCAATACTCATAAGGAGTTTTGTCTTTTCCTTTCTTGATAAGTACCTAGTTCATTGTGTATACTGCAGTGCTCATCACTTCTCTCCAGAAGGTGTGAGCAACTTTTCCTTGGATCGGCATAGTTCTAGTCTGGTTGTTTCTCTCTGCTAAGTCATTTTGCTATGGAGTCTAGGGGGCAGACAGTTGCCTCTTGATGCCATTCTCTTCATAGTATTTGTTGAATTCATCGGAAGTGAACTCACCTCCTTGATCAATTCTAAGGCATTTGATTCTTCTACCACTTATCTTTTAAGAATGTGACCCACATCATTCTTGAGCAATCATCAGTCAAAATCATAAAATACCTATCTCCATTCACACTCTTAGTTTTCATAGGGCCACACAAATCAGTATGCACAAGATCAAGTAAATTGTCAGCAATGAAGGATTTACCTTTGAAAGTTGAGGAAGACATTTTCCCAAGTTGACATTCCCTGCACAAAGGATTTTTTGGTTTTCTCAACACCATCAATCCTCTGACTACCTTGGTCTTGTTGGCCTTCACAATGTTGTCAAATTTGACATGGCAGAGTCTCCTATGCCATATCTAGCTATCATCAAATTTAGCCATAAGACATGTACTTACATTTGCATCTAGCTGAAATAAGTTGCCTTTGGTCTGCATACCAGTTGCCATCAATTCACCATTCTTTCCTTTGATTTTGTACACTCCCTTTCTGAATTCCAAAATGAGCCCACTATCATTTAGTTGGGCAACACTTAATAGATTATGTCTGAGACCTTCCACCCAATACACATTGTCAGCACTACTCTTTCCATTCAGAGAGATGGACCCTCTTCCTTTAACCATACATGGTGCATCATTACCAAAACGAACAACACCACCGTCATATTCTTCCAAAGATAGAAACTTGCTCCAGTCACCAGTCATATGGTGAGAACAACCACTGTCAATAATCCACTCATTGGAATTATCAAAGTGGGAGACAAGAGCCTTCTTGTTTGACACATCTTCCTTTACTACAACAAACACAATGTCTTCATTCTCTTCGTCCTTTGATTCCTCATATGTGACACCTTCATCAACTGCAACAAAGCAGTTTCATCGATTTCCTCCTTTGAATTTCTTGAACCTCTTCGGTTTATCCTTGTTGTCACCATTAGGATAGTTTATAGCAATATGTCCTATCTGGTTACAAGAAAAACATTTTAAAGGGAGCTTACCTCTGTATTTTCCAGTTCCTTTTGGAAGTTTTCTGGCAAGAAGAGCTTCAAATTCCATTAGGATCTCCTCATCATCCATTTCTCTGCTTTGTCTCGGTTCACCACTGGTGCATACTTCCTTTCCTTTTCTTGATGATGCAGTAGAGGCTCTAAAAGTTGATTCAGTCTTTTGAACACTGCCATCAAAAATATTTAGCTCATAGGCTGTCAACTTTGCAATGATGGAGTCAAGAGATACCTTTCTCTTGTCTATTGATCTCAACTCCTAAATAGCAGCAACCCTTATTGCATAGACTGGTAACAAGGATCTTATAACTTTGCTTACCACAGTGGAATCTTCCATTTTACCACCTGCACTTTTGATATCCCCAACAACAGTTCTGATTCTTATTCCATAATATTGAATGGTCTCACCTTCAACCATTTGCATGTCTTCAAATTTACCTCTGAGACTTTCTTCCTTAGATTGTTTTACATGCTCATCACCACTATAGATACTCTCAAGAGTGTCCCATACTTCTTCGAGGTTGTCCTTATCCTGGACATCAATAAACTCAATGTCAGATAAGCTGCTGATTAGGGCTTCCATGACTTGCCCATTCTCCTGTATTTCTCTCTTTTGATCATCGGTGAGAGTACCGGTACGAATAACAAAGGCATTCTCAACATAGCTCCAGTGTTGAACACCCATGCTTCTGATGTAAATCTTCATTTTGTACTTCCATATTTTGAAGTTGTCTCTATTGAACTTTAGACCTTCCCTCTTCATCATTACAATAGGATCTTTTCCTAAAGCAGTTAAGCTTACAACATAGAGGACCTGGAGGATGCTCTGATACCAATTGATAACTTAATGAGGAAAGATGAGTACCAAACCAGTACTGAGAATGAGGGGGGTGAATCAGTACAAGAAAAAACCACTTTCCCAAAACCGGTTAGTCAGCAGACACTATGCTTTGGCAGACAAATAGTAATACCAGTCTTAAACAGAGAACAACCGGCTAAACTCAGAATAGCTGAGATAAGCATAAACCAGTTAACACTTATCTTTTCATACAATCCTAGAGCTACACTTCCATTTCACCCTTATGCATGAACAGGTAGTCAATCATCAGAAATACAATAACTAGTTCAACATGATTTACTATCAGACACAGATCACTTAAACCATCACATGAAAATTACTACACATAACACACAGATTTTTCACATGGAAACCCAACTGGGAAAAACCACGGTGGGGATGAATACCCACAAGTTGTTTTGAACTCTTTAGAAGTCTGCTCTGTTAGGAGCCTAGTCCTATTAAAGACTTATTATAACAGGTTCTGTTAGGAACCAATCCTGCTAGGGATCACCCAGTTAAGGGATGGCTAAGATACCGGTTAAGGGTTGAACCCTATTAAAGGTTACCTTGTTAGAGGATTTTAAAGAACTCAATGAATTTGAGTCACCATGTTAAAGGATTTTCAGTAAGCTGCTTAGAGCTACCTTGTTAAGGGATTTTCCAATTGTTGAGGTGGTTAAAGATCAACAGGTTTTACAATAATCAAGTAACAACACTCAATGCCAATGTAGATCCACTTTAGCTCCTCTTCACCTTCTGCACTTACACACTACAGATATCACTTCTCTCCTCTGGTCTGGGAAGAATCACATATCACTTCACTTGGATACACACATAAAACTTTTGCCAACAACTTCAGAAAGAAACACAACAATGACCTTATAGGAAATAGATAGGTTGGTAGCATAAACCCTAAACCCTAAACCTGTTAGGTTAAGCAATTCAAATGGTTCAATCCTGACCGTTGAACATATTTCATTAAATGCAATAGTCTTGAACTGATCTCAAGATATTCACCATCGTTCATTTTCCACCACTTTCCTGGCAGTTGATAACCCATCATGTATTTGCACTGCTTCTAGACTTTGCACATTCCCCAGGTAGAAGAGAACAATCTCCTTCATGCAAGATCCTTCATGTGCACAAGGTTGATGTAGCAACATAGTCTATTCTTTGTTGCAATTCCAACTCATCACACAAAGTCATCAATTGAGTCACATAGTCTTGAAACTCATCAATTGGAAACCCTGAGACTACCAACCGGAAACCCTGAGACTGCCAACTGGTAGTCATACAAAGCGTCCATGTACCGGTTCTCATATCAACATGTCAGTTCACCTTGAACAGACACACCGCTTTACTTTGGCACACATACTAGTTCACAATGTTATACCAGTTCTCACATATACCGGTTCTTGGTAACATGCTGGTTCTCTCTTCTTCAGCGTATTGACATCAATGACAACATACAATGTCATCATGTCCTCATACTTGTTCACATAATGCCAATAGACACAAAGAGGAGAATCTTGCCCAAAATTGAATTAGGAAAAAGTGTTTAAAGAGGGTGTAAAATCAGGGAGACTAGGGGGTGCTGCCCTAGTCCCAATGACGACTAGGTTGCTACACCCTGGTCTGGCCCTATTTTGGGGCTAGGATCAAGTGTAGAAGAAGTGCAAAGTCAAAATCTTGGCATTTGAGAAGCATATGAGCATAATCAAGTCTTCAAACAAGCCAAGGGGTGCAAACACTAAGGTGAAGACCCAAATACGATCGAAAATTGCAACGGGTGCAATTTTAGGATACTACATTTAGCCCCCACTTTAGCGAAAGTATGAAGTCAGTCGTACTCTAAGTAAAGTAGAAAGGGTTCATATTGAAAGACTTTCACCAAGTCATCAAGGAGGCAAGATACACCAATCCTCCATTGGAATTTGGGATCTTACAACTTGAATGACAAGGTAAAAGAGAAGATCATGAAAGAGAAAAAGAGAGAACCATGACTAGAACTAGTAAAGTTATCTTACTATGAGTCATGAAAAGAAAGATACCAAATATTACAAATCAAAAGACAAAGTTGGCTAAGTAACTTTAAGTATCAAGATATGCAAGAGAGAGAACAATTAAGCGAAGTGTATGGCCCCATATTAAAGTGATTGTGCATGCCTTATCGAGAGAAATTGCTTTAAGGTAGGATACAACCAAAAAGACAAGCACGTTATCACAATAATTTAGCCCCCAAGATAGGAAAAATCAAAGGATAATGAACACAAAATAAAAAACACATGGTGGTTTCACCTAAATTTGGAGTCAGTATGCTTTTTTATGATAACTCATGTATATATATATATATATATATATATAGAATTGTCCTGATTCCCCAAAGAGAGTAGACCACCATGTAATGGAACACATGTCTGTTTTGATTCAACATGGGAAATAGAAAAAGAGATCTCAACACTTAGTGTCGTCCTCAAGTAGACAACACTAGGGACAAAAAATAGAAGAATAGAGAGAGAAATAGAAGAATATCACAAACAAGCAAGAGAGAAGAGAGAGAGAGAGAGAGAGAGAGAGAGAGAGAGAGAGAGAGAGAGAGAGAGAGAGAGAGAGAGAGAGAGAGAGAGGAGAGAGAGAGAATCTATAGTGCTAATGAAGCTAATCAAGCACCTTATCAACCTCCCAATCTTGATCATCATTATTTCAAGAAGGAAGACAATATGCAAGACGAGCCACATTGAGCATGATAGATGGAGCTATCACAAGTTCCAAACAAGGACTATGCTCTAACAATGGATCAATTTGTTCATTACTAGGAGCTAAGATTAATGCTTTTGAAAATTTCTCAGATAAATCATTGTCAACATCAACATATCCATATTCATCATCAAAAATATTAGGATCGACATTTTCATCATTAATAACATTCTTACCTATTTATTCATCAAGATTAATAACAATAGGAGCTCTAATAGGAATAGAGCTTGAGCCATCATTTGTCTTAAGAATTTTACATCTTGGAGAATTAGGTTGAACATCCTCATTAGGATAAAATGGAATCATGTCAACAATAGGTGCCTTGGGAGAAGAAATGGCTTGGGAAGCAAGTTCACAAGATCTAGCATGACATCTCTATCGGCGTTCTCTCACACAATGGTTTCTTCTAGATTTGGCTAAAGGTTGTGAAGGTTTAGGTTCATTAGGTATAGGATTTTCTTCTTCTTTTAAGCTAGGGTGAATGGGTTGAGGTCTTTTAGGTTGAACAATAGGACAGATCAATTGGTTCTCTTTGTAAGATGTTGGTGGTGGAACAACACCATATAAAGGAGGAATGGGAGGTGTAGGAAGGAGACTGGGTCCATGATTATGAGGAGGGATAGGTCTACCCTTAGGAGGAATAGGTTGACACTTAGGAGGAGGAGGATTTCTATCATTGGTAAGAAGAATGGACTCATCCATATGAGAAGGAATAGATTCCTTTGGGAAGAAGATTATTTCTTTCCTTGGAAGGAAGAATAATCTTATCCTCAAGAAGAAGTATATGATCATCAAGAGGAAGGCTAAGTGTTGGATTTCTAGGTTTACTCAAAGACAAAATTATCTCATTTTTTCATTTTTGATATGATTTAAAGAGAGCGTCACTTCTAGGTTGAAGAGGTTGGAATTGTTCGGACAAAAAATAATCAAGAAAAACATCTCCATGCCTCACCGTAGGTTTGTGATTGTGTTCCTTGACGATATATTGATATATTATCAGAATGAGAAGGAGCACAAGGAGCACTCGAGGTAGGTATCACAGTGCTTGAGAGATAATCAATTGTATGGTAGTTTGTCAAAGTGTGCATTCTTTAGATCAGAGGTCTGATATCTAGGACATGTCATATCCGGTGGTGGGATCTCAGTTGACCCATCGAAGATCGGAGCTATTATGGATTGGACAATGCCAACTAGTGTGACAAAAGTCAGGAGTTTCATGGGTCTAGTAGGTTAATATAAACACTTAGTTGAGGGGTTCTCTAGGGTCGCACATCCTATTACATCTCTTCAGTGAAAGGGGAAGAAATTTGAGTGGACAAAAAAGTGTGAGAGGGCCTTTTAGGAACTCAAAAAGGCACTTACTAGGGCACCTATCCTTGTTGTGCCAAATCCCTCAGCCGATTTCATGGTGTGTGCAGATGCTTCCTTGGATGGTTTAGGATCAGTCCTTATGCAGGATGGTCAAGCTATAGCATATGAGTCTAGGAAACTTAAGAAGCACAAGATTAACTACCCTACTCATTACCTTGAGCTTGCAGCAGTGGTGCACACACTTGTGAGGTGGAGACACTTTCTTTTAGGTCATCATTTTGAGCTTCACTCAGATCATCAGAGCTTGCAGTACATATTTACTCAGTCTAATCTTAATGGTCATCAAAGAAGATGGATGGAGTTTTTATGTGAGTATTAGTTTGATGTTCACTACATCAAGGGGAAATAAAACTTAGTTGCAGATACCTTGAGTAGGAGACGTCATGAGATATACTCCATGTCTATAGACATAGATTTGAGAGATCACATATTGTAGCAATTTCCTGAGGATGAGTGGTATTTAGAGGTATGTCAGGTGGTACGGTCTCAGGAGACCATAGAAGGGAGATATGCAGACTATTCTTTAGAGTCTAATGGACTACTACGCCATAGAGAGCACATTTGTGTACCTTCTTCTGAAAGCTGCATGATTTCATTGTGATGGAGGCCCATAGAGCTCCTTATGCAGCACATCCCAAAGTTAAGAAGATGAATGCATATTTAAGGTAATTGTATCATTGGCCAAGTATGAAACAACTCATTACTGAACTAGTATCTCAATGCCTTGAGTTCTAGAGAGTCAAGGTAGAGCACCGCCATCCAGGTGGGTTACTCCAGTCGCATGCGATACTGAAATGGAAGTGGGATACTATTTCAATGGATTTCATCATTGGTCTTCCTATGTCATCATGTCGTCATGATGCCATCATGGTGACAGTTGACAAGTTGACCAAAGTGGCCCACTTCTCACTAGTTTGGACTACTTTCACAACACCAGTAGTGGCACTTGTATTCTTGTGGGATATTGTTAGACTTCATGGCGCTCCACACAATATTATTTTAGATAGAGATTCCCTCTTTACTTCTTCCTTTTGGAAGGTGTTACAAGCAACAATGGGTACCAAACTCAAATTTATCACAGCTTATCATCCAGAAATGGATGGACAGATAGAGAGGGTGAACCAGGTGTTGGAAGACATGTTCTATATGTACGTCATGGATCATCAGACCAGATAGGAAGAGTACCTCCCTTTTGTAGAGTCTGCCTATAATAATGGACATCACACTTCTTTAGGGATGCCACCTCATCAAGCTTTGTATGATAGAACTTGTAGGACACCTTTGAGTTGGGAATGCATTAAGGATATAGTAGCTATTGGTCCTTAGATAGTTTGAGATATGGAGCAATAGGTGGATTTGATTAGACAACATCTTAGAGAGGTACATGATAGACAAACGAAGCATGTAGATGCGAAGAGGATAGATCGTAGCTTCATGTTTGGGGACAGATTCTTCTTGAGAGTGCGACCTCATAAGAGTCCAATTTGCTATGGAAAGGGTTCTAAGCTCACACCTCACTTTGTTGGACCATTTGATATCCTTGAGAGGATATGACCACTTGCATATCATCTAGATTTGCCACCTAGCTTGTCACACATCCATGATGTTTTTCATGTGTCTGTACTGAGGAAGTATATTTATGATGAGTCTCATATTCTAGATTGGGATGCCTTGTAGGTGGAGTCAGATGAGAAGTTGGCTTTGGATCCCATTTGCATTTTGGCTCGTCGGACACTGTCTCTTTGAGGCTGAGAGCTGGACTAGGTTAGGGTCCAATGGGATTGTTATGATGAGGTTACAACATCATGGGAAGATGCAAAATGATGAGATCTCAGTACTTCCATATTTTTTATGAACTCCAGGAGGAAGTTCATGCCTAGAGGGGGAGGGTGTGAGGCCCTACCCCGAGCCGTCATAGCATTGTAGTTATTTTCCATGTTGGACCTATTATTGATACTTTATTTTGATGCATTATGGATATAGATTCTACATGATCAAGTGATTGGATAACATTGATATGATGCATGTCATTTATTTATGATTTGTAGTACATTATTTATGATGTTAGAAAACTTGGATGAATGCCTTATGAATGATTGAATTTCATGATGAGTATGATGATGCCATTGAGTAAATGATTTCATGTGGATTCTATTGGATAATTGATAATTTTATTGTTATGATTTGAATTGTATGCAAAGTGTCTGAATTATATTCTTTTCATATATTAATATTGCATGTGATTATTTGAGATTACGAATGTGCAAAGTGAGATGTGCAAGAAAACTAATCCATGTGACCATGGAAACTATTAGGAGAATCAAGATAAACCTATGTGCATTTGTGAATCCAAGGGTTGTCTATTTGGAGAGACAACACCTCATGTGTTATGAGTTTTATTTGTAAATGTGAATGCTTGAATGTGTGTTTAATTTTTATTTCTTAAATTTGTTAATTCCAAAAAGGGACATTGCCATGCATATTAAAGTATTGTGTATTTTTATGGTGTCACTTGAAACTTGTGTTGTGAAGTGAGTTGGCAATGACATGTCTCTTGGAGAGAATTTGTATAACCAATGCACTATTTAAAATATCTTAGTGTGGTCTTAATAGAGCCTTGGTTAGAGAGTCATTAGAATGGTCAACTCAAGTTTGACCCGTAGGTAAACTTTAGGTGAGTTTCTAGAGGGTCAAACTAACTCCTAAGGTTATGTTTAAGGCATTTTTGAAGGCCCATATGTTATACCTATGGGTAAAGGTCAATTTTATCCATGTGACTGTCAAGTCACCTCAAAAGTTGAGTTTTCCAAGATGGACGAAAATTCAACTTTTGAGGATTTCTCTTTGGTTAGACAACCTTCCATTTGAGTGATAGTTATTCTTCCCCACTTTCTCTTACCTTTTTCAGTTTCCATTTTTAGAAAGCATGTAAGATGTTGGGAAGACCAACCTATGGTATCTCACATCCTTTCCAAGAGGTTGGAAAGTGTGAGAAGAGTCTACTTAGGGAGGGGATTCAAACTTAGGATTTTGATCACCCACTCTCCAATTTTGGAGACTTAGAGTTATTGTTGGAATTTTGGTTTTAGAGGTTGCCTTTTAAGTTTTGGGAAGAAAAGGCTAGTGGGTTGGGCAGCTCTCCTTCAACCATTCCTCATATCATTTGCAGGATCAAAGGTTAGTAGTGTTCTTACATGCATATTGAATCCATTGTTAATGTGAAAGAAAAATTGTGTGTATTTTTCTTTGTTGTTTATGTGATTTGTGGAGTTGCATGTGGAAAATCCTTCTTTGTATTTTTTTTTTGAGTTGTATGATTATTTTTGTTATGGGTGTTTCAAGGCCATACTCACCCTTGGGAGGGTAGGGTAGCCTTGGGTGTGAAGGGTTTCTTGACAGCCTATGAGTGTAGAGACTCTCTTCTTGGAAGAGAGAGATACACAAGGGTTATGGGACCCTTGTTGTATTATTTTTATGCTTATGCAAAGGGGGTCATAAGGAGAGATATGGGCTTGTAAGCCATGGGGGATATAAGGTTTTTTTTGGTTCAAGTAACTGACTTGAGTTAGTTATATTTTGGTAGCCTTGTGAAGGTACTTGTTCCTCTTTCTTGCAGATCTCCTCTAGATACTTGGTCCACCTTCACCCCACAAAGTTAGTCACATAGTGACAATGTAAATCCTTGGGTTGGGAGTTCATGTGTTGTTTGATTTCTTCCTGCTTTCGTGGTTGAGTTTGTTTGTAACCCATTCAGTCTTGGTTCTCCTAGCTCGGGGGTGGCTTCTTGTAAGCCTAGGTTGGGGGGTGAGCCTCCATGGTCACAACCTATCAGTTTTATTTGCAGGTTTTTATTTAGGATAAAGGATGGAGAAAACCCAAGTTCATGTACAAGTCTCCTAATAGATTCACATGGAATTATGAAAATATGTATTTCAACAAGCCCTCATTCTTGTAGAAATGTAAGAGGCTTGAAATTATAAACTTAGTGTATATGGTGAAAATGGATACAACAATGATGAATGTTGGAAGACTAAATGAATTCAACCACAAAAACCCTAGCCTAACAACAACAAAGATCCACTATAACATATGAAGATTACCTAAGACAATGCAAATCAAATGAAATCACAAAGATTATACCATCACATGTCCAATAGGGTTTGAATATCCATTCTTCCTATCTCCATTGATCTTGCTTGATATATTTGCTCTCAGATTTTATGTGCACAAGAGCTCAACAAAGAACGGAATGTGGTTGCAAGTAGGATCACATATGAAAAGCGTAGTGTAGTCAAGTAGTCAATTGATCAAGTAGTTAGGGTTTGATAATGAAGGAAGCATCTCCTTATATAGAAGACACTATAAGAAATGGAGGGATAAGATTGAGAGATATAAAAAGAGGTCGGCTATGATTAGAGGGTAGGTAAAGGAAATAATAAAATAATGAAAGGGGTAGGTAGTGTAGGAATTAAGAGATGAATGACATGTGTCATAGGTAGAAAAGGTTAATGAATTAATTAAATAAATAAAGATTCATTTAATTAATAGAAGAAGTGGGATAATTAAATAAATAAGATATTTATTTAATTTAAGAAAAGGATAATTTAAATAAATAAATGAATTTATTTAAATGAGAAATAAGGCTAGAAGAGGATAAATGAATGAATTAAATAAATAAAGATTTATTTAATTAATAGAAGAATTAGGCTTAGATAATTAAATAAATAAAATATTTATTTATTTAGACATGACAATTTTAGGTGTCTACATTTTGCCCCTCTTTGAGACAATGCGGCTTGTCGCGTTGTTTCAAAGAAGATAAGATAAACTGATACAATGTTGCCCCAAGATGGGAATGATATGCCCCCTCAAGAGATTGGATGAAAATGTCTGGAAAGATCACAGACAATCTCTCGATAAGAAAGAATGGCTAGAATGGATTGACTGGATAGGATAGAGTGACAAAGGCATGGGATAATGAAGACTGACTCGGGAGACGAGGGCTAGGGCTAGGGTAGTCTTTAAGATAGACCATGAGGGGAATACATCCTCATTGTCATCCACACATCCAAGAAATCAGAGTGCAGAGCGAGATAGAGCAGCAGTAGTCAGCAGTGATGGCATTGGTTCACAGATTCGATCGTGTTCACCGATATCAGAGGCCAGCAGAGGCAGGAGAGCCGATGAGTACCACAAAACCTCCTTGTACTTTGTCGCATTAATTGTTGTCATTAATGCATGTCAAGTAGAGCAATAAATGCGCTTTAGGATAATCTCAAAAAAATGTCAAAAACATGGAGGCGTGTTTGGGTTGGCTAGGCACGTCTGCGTTTGTGCCAAGCACGTCTGTGCTGGCAAAGGCGTCTGTGCAGGATGCGATCGCATCTGCATTGTGCAAGCGCGTTTGTGTCTTTCAGGTGCGTCTATGCAGAGCATAGACACATATGTGTCTTTCAGGTGTGTCTGTGCAGAGAAGACGCATTTATGTAATATGTAAGCATGTTTATGCAATGAAAGTGCATTTATATCTTCAAGGTCAAATCGATAGTTTTGTGATGAACATACGTTGTCGATTGGATAAGCTGCTGAGAGGATTCACTCAAGAAGGTCCTCTAGGGAATATTTAGGATAGGTCGAGGCACTTTGTGATGAATAGTGAGTACCAAGATAGAGTACTTTGTGATGAACAGTGAGTACCAATATGAGCAGCACTTTGTGATGAACAGTGAGTGCAAATGTGAGCAACACTTTGTGATGAACAGGGAGTACCACTAGGATAGAAGCAACACTTTGTGATGAATAGTGAGTGTCACTAAACGTAGTACTTTGTGATGAATAGGGAGTACCACTAGGATAGAAGCAACACTTTGTGATGAACAGTGAGTGTCACTATAACTGACATGATTGATTTGCATTTTTGCAGGAGTACTTGCCTATGCTGGAGTCACGGGAGAGATTCCCATCGACTCATAGATTGTGAGTTGAGCTGACAGTTGATGAGAGAGCTGCTATTGATGCGATGGGCTTACACCACATTTTGTATGTGCCTAAGTTTCGAGCGAACATGGGTTTGCTGACTGCATTAGCTGAGAGGTGGCACTCTGAGACTTGCACTTTCCATTTACTGATGGGTGAGATGATAGTCACATTGGAGGATGTTTACAGGATACTGCGGGTATCGATCAATGGGGAGTTGATTCCTTATGATCAAGAGGGAGATAGGGAGGCCCTGAGACGAGTGTTTCAGGATCCAAGACTAGAGATGAGAGTTGGACACATGGCATGGGATACCATGACACAGACAGGACTGGCACTACTAGCAGTGCTAGGAGGAGTGATCAGTGGGTTCCTATGTCTAGACAGGGTGACATGAGGATTGGCTGTGGGGTGGGGGAGAACCTTGGAGACACTGGTTACATAGCACACCAGATATGCCTGGGGACCGTGTGTGCTAGCACACTTGTATTACGAGCTGCATCAGTTTGTTTATCATGGATCCGTAGGATTGGGCTGTGGAGTCACATTGTTGTAGGTATGGGCCTATGAGTATCTACCAGTTACTCGACCGATACACTTCAGGGGTAGGGGTCATGGACGCAAATTTGTACATCTGTATGATATGATTACCTCACAGCCACGGATTGGCAGGTTGGAGTATTGGCATCGGGTCTTGGATGAGATCGACACTGTGATATGGAGGCCATACCTTGGGTGCAAGCAGTGGGAGGATGATGCAGTAGAGTTATGATACACCTTCCGGAGTAGATATCTAATTGGGTGGACGCCCTATGTATTGGAGAGGCAGCTGGTGGACATTATGGGTAGAAAGTTTGGTAGGATTCAGCAGATGCCACAGGGTTCCGGGATGTATTCTTGGATAGTCAGGGATCAGGCACACTTTGGGCCATTGTTGTCGTATGATCAGGCCGTGATGCAGCTAGTGGAGATGGTTCCCTTGTTGTGGGATATGTGGTCGGATATTGAGGATGCAGGCATGGATGCAACATACATGGTGTATTGGGTTGAGCATCCATTCCCATGACTAACAAACCTAGGGGAGGTGATAGATGGAGATGGTGGGGGGGATGGAGATGATGATGGAGATGGTGGAGGTAGAGGCCGACAGAGGAGATGAGGTGCTATTGGAGAGAGGAGAGTGGCTCCATAGAGAGAGGGTGGGGAGGAGAGATAGGCTCAGGTGGTGAGGGGTCATGGTGGATTACCACTATAGGTGCCAGTAGCACAGGGTCCTAGACAGGTGCAGGGACAGGGGCAGAGGCAGGTACAGGTACAGGCATAGGCACCAGTATAGAGAGAGCCATAGGTATAGCCACAGGCAGAGGCACAGGGGGCCGAGGAGGAGGAGGATGAGCTGCTTGAGCTGAGGGAGATCTGCCAGGGATAGGTAGATGAGATTCAGAACCTGGAGAGGGAGACCGCTAGGCTCAGGAGGCGACTAAGGGAGACAGAGCATGAGTGAGATTAGGCTATCCAACGCTATACTGAGGCTGAGACAGCGCTGAGGGTTGGGAGGCAAGCGACAGAGGATACAGGGGCTGGATATGCCTATGCTCTATGGGCAGGGGAGGAGATAGGTTACTGGTGAGACCTATATTATGGGGCAGTGCCACCAGAGCAGCAGGCGAGGAGCTTTCGTAGACCATCTCGGACAGCGATAGCTACAGGAGGGAGCAAGAGGAGACAGGCGTCCAACGATGGGGTTATGGGTCCTCCACCACCACCAGATAGAGGGGACATGAGGGATGATCTTGGGGTGGGTCCTTCTTGGGCTCAGACTCTATCAAGGCCAGGCGGCCCCAAGGGAGGGAGTTCATCATAGCCATAGAGGGCTCCCTATGTATCAGTGTTTTGTACCATTTTGTATTATGATGTAGACACCTTCGGGTGATTGTAGCCATATGATTTTGACATCATTGTATCATGACACTTATGATTATATATATATGAGATGATTCATCTTTGCGCCAGCTATATGCATGCATACCTATGTGATGAGATGTTTCATGATGTATGTTTCTATGTGATGGTTATGATATGGATGCAAATATGTACATGATGGAATGCAATATTTTTGTTCTTTTATGTTTTTAATATGTTATGAAAATGCAAATGTGAATGTATGAAATGCAGATGAATATGATAATGCACATGACTATATACATGATGAGAATGTAAAATGTGCTAACATGTGTTGTGTGTAGGATGTGATGCAATTGTGATATCTATATGTATGTATGAAATGCTAATATGTGATAATGCAGGTGCAACTACATGAAATGCAAAATGTTTTTGGTGTGTCATTATACTCAGTCATGTGATAATGGGCTACACGGACTCAAGAA
Organism: Cryptomeria japonica; assembly: GCF_030272615.1. Lineage (NCBI taxonomy): Eukaryota > Viridiplantae > Streptophyta > Pinopsida > Cupressales > Cupressaceae > Cryptomeria > Cryptomeria japonica. Next base: position 417,434,551 of record NC_081410.1, read on the forward strand.
GGATGATGGAAGTCAATCAAGAAAGGGGGATGGAAGATAGAAGATATGAAAGTGAAAAGAGCTTCTTGTGCATTATCATCATTGAGCTTTATTATGGCAAGTAGGTTATGACAATCAAGGCATATGTTCGACCTAGAAAGTCATTGTACCCATTTGCATGAAGATAAGATAGTTGCAAACAAGGAATGCCCTACTTCATACTAGACTCTCAGTGTCCTCATATCCCTGGACAAGTCATAGTATTATTAAGAGACAATCCACATATAGCAAATAAAAATAGGTGATGATACCCCATCCTCGCCTTTCTAGTCAAAGACATCCTGGAGATAGAATCTCTAGTCAGAGACATCCTGGAAAAGCTAAAAGACATGTCACCAAAAGATAAAATCAAAATAAATCCAAGATTTGACACCAACATCCACTATAGTCCTCAAGTTTTAGTGTCTCTTGTCACTTGTATAAGTCTTATTTGATTGTGGTCACAATGTTTACTTTCACAAAAGGGATAGATAGCACTGAACCATATGTTGTCTGAGTCTGTTGAAAGATTTGATTTGTTGAAGCCCATTGTTGCTGTTGTGTCTCATCTGCAACTAACTGAATCCATGCAATTGATACTTTATTATAGAGAAGACAGAACTTTATTGCGGATCGGTGATGCAAGTGTTGCTTTATTGCGGATTGTGCGTGGATAGACTAAAGAAAAGTGGAAGAAACTGTACTCCTTGAAACATGTGATGCTCTCAGTTCCACACCCATTACTAGATATAGGATTTGCTTTAGCCACAGATATGAGCTGATTTATTATGGATGGAAAGGGTTGAAAATGAGGGATTATTATGAATGGCTAACCAATCTTAGGTAGATCAATAACAAGCCATGATGGGAATATGTAAGTTTATTATGGATGAAGAGGTTGTGAGTGTGTACAAAGTGAAAGGATAAAATGGAATCCTGAAGGAGGGAGGAGAAATGTCTCTACACATGGTGCTGATGACCCATTTTTCACCATGGTACTTGCCCAGGGCACCACCAAAGTGGTTTTCACCTTTGGACGAAATTATTTCTCTTTACTTTTTTTTTTTTTTTGATTTTTTTTGTATTTTTGAATTAGGATATTCCGAAGAGCTATGTGTAAAACCTGTGAAGGTGCATGTTGTTGATAGGATCCTCTAAAGGTTCACCCTCTATGGTTGAGAGTTGAAATGCACCAGATCCATATGCTACTATAATGATGTAAGGACCAAGCCAGTTTGGTTTGAACTTGCCCTTCTTCTCTCTGTCTTGTTGATTTTTGGGGTTTTCTCTAAGAACCAAATCACCTACCTCAAATGTGTGAGGCTTGACTTTGTGATTGTAGTTGTGACTCATTCATTTTTGATAGGCCTTGAGATGATTAAAAGCAATTTGTCTTCGTTCATCCAATAGTTCAAGTTCTTGTAAGCGGGAGACCCTATAGTCTTCATCACTGATAATGTTTTGCAAAGAGACTCGTAAAGATGGTAGCTCGACCTCAATAGGAAAGATAGCTTTAGTGCCATAAATAAGTGAATAGGTTGTAGCTCTTGTAGGTGTGCGGACACTTGTGCGGTAGGCCCAAAGTGCGGGATTAAGTTGGATATGCCAATTACGGCTAGCGTCGTCGACTGTCTTTTTTAAGATTTTAAGGATTGTTTTATTAGATCCCTTAGCTTGACCGTTACCTTGAGGGTAATATGGTGTGGAGAAACGAAGGGAAATATGGAAGCGGTCACAGAGTTCACGAACATCCTGATTTTTGAAGGGATGCCCGTTATCGGTGATAATGGAAACAGGAATACCATATCGACAAATGATATAGTTGAGAATGAATGTAGCAATTTGTTTTCCAGTGACTTGCATGAGAGGCACGACTTCGATCCATTTTGTGAAATACTCTATGGCAGTGATAATGAATTTATGACCATTGGAGGATGGAGGGTGAATCTTGCTTATGAGATTGAGTCCCCACTGACAAAAGGGCCAAGGAGTTGCAATTGGTTGAAGTTCCTGCGCTGGCGCATGGATGAGGTCTCCATGAAGTTGACATTGCTTACATTTCTTGACAAACTGATATGAGTCTTTTTCCATATTGGGCCAGTAATATCTAGTCCTGATAAGTTTCTTAGCTAAGGTAGGACCACTAGAATGTGGACTACATATCCCTTCCTGTACTTCACGTAATGCAATCTGAGCTTCGTCACTTTCCAAACATCTAAGAAGAGTGCCATCTAGACCTCGATGGTATAGGATATCAGCTAAAATGACGTATCGGGAAGATTGGCGAATGAAAGTGCAGCATTGGTTATTGGATAGGTCAGGAGGAAAGGTATTATCACGAAGGTATGTGAAAATGGAACCATATAACTAGGACTCAAGACCGACGACACATATTATCTCAGTAGGAGTTATTTCATATGAAGGATCCAAAAGGTTATCCACCAATAACTCATAGAGGGTCTCATTCGGAGGTAGATCGATCAGTGAAGCAATTGTAGCCATGGCATCTGCGGTTCGATTCTACTCTCTTGGTATCTACTCAAAGTCTATTTTTGTGAAATGTTGTTTCAGGTCATCCACCATTCTTTTGTAAGGTATTAATTTCTCATCCTTTGTTTGGTAATCATCAGTTGCTTGACGAATTACAAGTTGAGAGTCCCCAAAAACATGAAGTTCCTGGATCTTCCACTGAACTGCTATTCGTAATCTAGTTGTTAATGCCTCATATTCTGCTATGTTATTAGTGTAGGGAAATGATAATCGATATGATTTTGGTATAGAATCCCCTTGAGGAGTTATAAAGAGGATGCCAGCTCCTACCCCATGCTGTGTGTATGAGCCGTCAAAGTATAGTTGCCATGGCTTTGCATGTGACACTGTTAAAATGGATTCATCTGGAAATTCTGAAATTAGAGGAACATCATCTATCATGGGGGCATTTGCTAACTGATCTGTGATAGCTTGTCCTTTTATTACTTTTCTATCCACATACTCGATGTCGAATTCACTCAGGATCATTACCCATTTGGCTAGTCGCCCAGTAAGCACTGCTTTATTGAGAAGGTATTTCAATGGATCTATCCTTGCAACCAACTTAGTCTTATGAGTTAGCATGTAATGTCATAATTTCTGTGAAGCAAAGACCATGGTGAGACATGCACGCTCAATTGGTGTGTAGTTTAGCTCATATCCCACCAATGTGCGACTGATATAGTATATTGCCTTTTCTTTTCCCTTAGCAACTTGTTGTGCTAAGAGTGCCCCCAGTGCTGTTGAAGTAGCTGATATTTATAGTAATAAAAGTTGATCTGGAATTGGTGGCATCAAAACTGACGGATTCAGAAGATAATCTTTGAGTATCTGGAAAGCCTGTTGACAATTATCATCCCATTTGAATTTGATGTTTTTATGTAGCAAGTGTTGAAAAGGATTACACTTATCTGCAAGTTGTGCTATGAATCTGTGTATGGACTGGAGTCTCCCTTGCAAAGATCGAAGCTAACTAATGTTTCGTGGTGGTTGCATCTCTAGGATGGCCTTGACTTTTGCTGGATCGGCTTCAATTCCTCTTTTTGATACAATGAATCCTAGGAACTTCCCGGAGGTTACTCCAAAGACACATTTCTTGGGGTTTAATCTTACTTTATATTTTTCCAACCGATCAAAGATGACTGAAAGTATGTCCAAATGTGTATCTCTATCTATTGATTTGCCCAAGAGGTCATCAACATAATCTTCCATAGTAACGTGCACGAGATCATGAAAGATAGTAGTCATAGCTCTTTGATATGTAGTTCCTGCATTCTTTAGCCCGAAGGGCATGACATTCCAACAGAAAGTTCCCCAAGGACAAGTGAATGTTGTTTTGTGCTGATTCTCGAATGCAATTTTTATTTGATTGTAACTAGAGAATCCATCCATCAAAGATAACATCGCATGACCTGCTGTGAGATTGACGATCAAGTCAATATTTGGTAATGGAAAATCATCCTTAGGACAAGCTTTGTTGATGTCTCTAAAATCTGTACATATTCTGATGCTACAATCTGGTTTACTGACAGGCACTAAGTTGGAGATCCATTCAGGATAATCAATTGGGCATATGAATCTGACATCCAGTAATTTCTCAAGTTCTGCTTTGACTAGTAATGCCACTTGTGGATGCATCTTTCTTAATTTCTTTTTCACTAGTTTTGCCCCTGGTTTAACTTTCAAATGGTGCATTACCAAATCCAGATCCAATCCAGGCATATCAGTGTATGACCATGCAAAGTTGATTTGTCGTTCCATGAAGAAACTTATGAATTTTGACCTTTTTGACTCTGTCAAAGATTGAGCCAGGAATATGTTGTGTGGAACTTCTGTTGTACCAATTTTTGTTTTGATAGTCTCCTCTACCAACATGGATGAATTTTCCTCATATGATGCTGGGAGAATGTCGAGCCTTCCATCTTCGGGTGCCTCAGAGAGTTTTTTGCCCTCATATACATCCTTTCCTTTTACTTTTTTGGGGTCAGACAGGGCCACAGTGTGGTTTTCGTCGTAAGACCCTTGGTTTGTTTTTATTTTTACATTTTTGCGACTAGAAGGCCCGACACCCTCACCAAAATATGCCACGCTATTGAGTTCTATAGTGTATCCCGCTTTATGGTCCCTAGGGGGAAGATCATCTCGTATGCCAATATAGTCAATAAAAGCTTCATCATTTTGGAATGTGTCAAACTGTGCAAGTCCTTCATGGTCCCAATCAATGAGTTGGTGGTGAACAAGGGTAAGGCCTTTGATGTCCTCAAAGTTAGCGGGGTTAAGAGTGAAGATGCAGTTATATTCAGGTATGTCGAGGTAGTTATCAAGGTCATCGTTGGAACTCTCCTCATCAATCTCAATCATGAATGAATCCAAATTATCATCACTAGAAGCACATTCCAAGACAGGTGTTCTCATTCTATGTGATTTCAACCCAGGACCTAGAGGCAAAGACTGTATGGGTTCCTCTGGGGTTGTTTCTTGACCAACTTTGAATTTCCTATTAAATTCCTCTTCTTTTGTTGGTTCACTTGGTTCTCTGAATGTCTCGGTGAGCTCATAGTCACTAGAGGATTTGTCTGAACCCCATTCCCATTCATTGGAGTCTGTGGAATAGCGATTCTCTTGTTGAATTTTGGTAGCTTTGATTTGTAATGCTTCTTTTGTCCTTTGAGTGTGGACCTTAGAAGTCATGAAGCCAAGTCCTTTCGAGCGTTCCTTTTTGAATGTCAATTCAGGTTGTAAAGGTTCAATGATGCCTTCCTTTCTTAACCCAAGAGGGCTTTTTCCATTATACCCAATTTTTTGTAGAATCTTGAACCCTTTTCCATACTTCTCACATGGTATACTGGTGTGATCTTGTGTATCATGTTCAAGGTCTTTGTAAAGCATTTTTTATAAGTCTTCCTCTTCTAGTTCACCCCATCTTTGAAAGATAGTAGGGTCCCATTTGAGTATAATGATAGATACCTGCTTATTAGGATGTGGTCTTCCATATTATTTTGGTGAACTCATGAGTTGTTGTAAGTACATGGTCTGATTCAAAGTGTATTCACCCATGCCCTTCTCCTAGAATTTTCCCTTAAGTTCACCTTGTTTTGATGTCGAAGGTTTTAATGACTCAGGATCAATGTATGCAAAAGAAGGAACAGCTTCGCGATTACTGGGAATGATGGTCTTAGTTTTTGGTCTCAAGTTTGTGCAATTTTTGGTCTCAAGTTTGTGCAATATATGAATGGATTAGGATCTCCATTAACTGTTATTTCAACTCCATTGTGAGGAAACTTGATGCATTGGTGATATGTAGATGGGACAACCCTCATTTCATGAATCCAAGGATGTCTTAGCAATATGTTGTATGTGAGATCAAGATCTAGTACTTGAAAAATGACATCCTTTGTAACTGGCCCAAATCTGAGAGGTAAGGTGACTGTGCCGTTGGATGAACTCTCTTCATCATCATACGCTTTGATGGTAATTTTGTTTGTAGAATTCACAGCTTTATCAGAATATCCCAATTGTTTAATAGTGCTTAATGTACAAATGTTTAGACTTGCTCGTCCATCTATCAGGACTCATTTGATTCTATGTTTGTGTATGAAGGCTTCAATGTGTAAAGGTGCATTATGTGGCTGACTTATGGAGTTGTCATCTACTTTTGTGAATGTAAGGGAGTGTGTAATGGAAAGGTATCCCACCATGGCTTGGAACTGGTCCATGTTCAAATTAGTAGGAACAACAGCGTCTCTCAAAATTTTGTCAAGAATGGCTTTATGTGCGGGGGATATGCGTAAGAGTTCAAGGATGGAGATAAGCGCAGGTGTCTTCCCTAACTGTTCTACAAGGTCATATTCAGGCTTGGTTGATGAGGAAGTGGTGTTTTTAGCTAGAGCACCTTGCAAAGTGAATTTACCTCGATGGGTTGTAACATGACATTCAGAGGTAGCTTCAGAAGAAGATCTAATTCCTTTCAAAATGATCTTGGGTCTTTGGGTAGAATTCTCAAGGGTTTTGTCCTTGATGATAATGGTAGAGACATAATTGTCCATTGAAATGTGATTGATAGTTGAATCATAGTTATAAGATGCTCTGGTATAGTTGGTTTGGTCATCTGTGGCTGTAGCTTTTCCCTTGTCATGCTTTGGGAATGGTTCCTTAAACATTTCATGTTCTTGATTGGATGAATGTCCTTCAATCTCAATGTCACCTCTATCAATGAGATCTTGTATGATGTTCTTCAGTCGATGACAATTTCCTATTTTATGACCCTTGCTCTTATGGAATTCACAATATTCATCATCATTCCACCAATTTGGTTTGACCTTTGGCTCATATGGTGGAAAATATGGAATTTTGATTACTTTGTTTGCCACTAGCTTCTTGAAAACTGACTCAAGTGGTTCTCCCAATGGGGTGTACTTCCTTCATGATCTAGAAGTTGTTTGAGTATTCACTTGATTGTTTGTAGAGCTTGATCCTGAAAAAATGATTTTGGGTCGAACTGTATTGGCATCTGCAACACCATCATTGACTATGTTCTTGTTTTTGTTCCAAAATCTTGGCTTATCTTTTCCTTTAAAGTCATCTTTGTTTTCCATGAATATCTTAATGACTCCTTGTTCGATTAGGACCTTTTTTGTCGCTAAGCCTTTTTCAATGACGTCCTTGAAGGTGGACAAACAAGCTTTTCTTAGATCACAGCCAATGTCTTTGTTAACATTCTGGGTGAACATCTCTACCATTTTTTTTTGTTGAATTTCACAAGAGCATCTGCTGGCTGGATTTCTCCATCTTTGTAAAAATGATGCAAAAGACTCTCCCTCTTTTTGCTTGGTGTTGTACAAGGTAGTGACTGATATGTCTGTCTCTATGTTGTAGGAGAAATGTTGAATAAATGCCTTTGCTAAGTCACCCCATGACTTAATTCTAGGTGGAAGTTGGGAGAACCATTCCATAGCTTGATCACCTAAGTTCTGTGGGAACAATCTCATCAAATATGTCTCTTCTGAAGCTATCTCAATGCAAGCTATGAAAAACTGTCTTATGTGTGCCTTAGGATCTCCTTTTCCTCTTTACTTATCAAACTTAGGCATCACAAAGTGTGTAGGAAATGGAGGCATTGGAATTCTTTTGTCAAATGGATAAGGACATATGTCTCTCATTGTGTAAGTTGGTTTCGGTGTATTTATGTCCTCCATTTTCTTTTGTAAGTCCCTGATTTGCTGTTCCAAATTGTTGTTAGGTGGAGATCGACTTCTTGGACCATACCCCATGCTTGAGGCACCAGTTGGAGGAGGAGCATGTTGCATATATGGATGATATTGATAATACACATGTTCATATGGAGGAGGTCTATAATGATGCTGAGTATATGGACCACCTAGTATAGAGTCATGGTGAGGAATGGAATATCTTCTTTTTCCATGTATACCATACTCTATAGGAATGTCATGAGTTTGTTCTAGTGTGTTGCCCCCAAATTTGATGCGGGGTTTCCTTGTGTCCAAATTTTGAGCATGCCTTTGAATATCCACTTGCTTTGGTGGTTGATCCTTAGCATTGGTATGTGGTTGAGCATATTGTTCTGCATAAGACTTCCATAATGGTCTGCGAAGGTGAGTACCATATGCTTGACTATGTGTATGTGGGACCTCTGGTTTTTGAAACAAAGATGATGGTGATTCAGGCACCATATGTGGTCCTCTATTGCCTCCACTATTAGGCCTTCTTTGATCCATGTTGGAGTGAGTTTGTTGCAAAGGTCGATTTTCCATTATTTGAGACATGTCAAAATCGTGAGGTATCTTAGCTCCCCTTTGTGCCATCACTTGTAAGAAGTATTGTCTATCTCTCCTCATTATTTCCTCAACCAATCGATTAAAATGAGGATTCATAATGGTGTCTTCCACTTCTACTGAATGTACTAAAATGTTGTCCATATTGTCATTGTGTGTATCATTGTTGTTTGTAGTGTCCATGTTCTCAACATTTGGAATGTTTCTATAGGCATCCATGTTAGGTAATGTAGTATGATCAGAATTGAAAAAGATATCATTGTCATACTCATAGGAGCTCATGTTTGTGGACTCTTGAGCCTCTTTAGCTTCTCTCCTAGATTTTTGGGAATGAGTTTCAACCATGAACTAGGTATTGACTAAGATGTGTGAGACTAGATGAAAATGAAAAGAGTATGGAAGACCAAGAGTTGGATGGAATGTAAATGAATCTAAAGTGTACTTGCAATGTCCAAAGTGTAAGACCAAGTATGTATGTAGTAGAGTAGGTGTGTCTTCCAAAGAGATGATAGTTTCTCTTGATGAGGTAAGTTGACCTTGACTCTAAGTAAAACCAAATGAGACCCAAAGGTGATAGACCTTGATTAGGGACCACTTAGCAAAATGTTGTTGTATGTAGTGTGTTGACAAAGTATGATGAGGACAAGCAAGTGACCTTTTGACTCAAGTTTAGACAAATGTGTATGTAATGTAAGGTGTAAAGAAATGATAGACTTTGTAAGACCTAAAGACAGGTTGAATGCTAGATGAAACCCTAGAGAAATAACCTAGGAAGCTCAAGAATTCTGAAATTGACTGTGTTTGTTTGCTGGACTATAAAAAAAATTTCAATTCTGAACACAGACGTGCCTGTATACTGCACATATGCGATTTTCTGACACAGACGTGGTTCTCTTTAACACAGACGCGAGTCTAAGATTTTGTAAATGCAATGTTGATTCTGAGAACACAGACGCATTTCTGCCCTTCACAAACGCGGTTATATGACATAGATGCTATTATGTCAGACACAGATGCGTCTCTGCAAAATTTGTGCAATTTTTTCCAATCTATGAAGTTGCTTTGTTGTGACCCAATCTGAATGTTTGACTATTTTTTCATGACAAGATGACACAGTGTTGATAAGGACTCAATGTTTGCAAGTGTCTAGACAAAAATGACTCAAATAAAAGTGTGTTGTTTGATGTAAAATTGTTTTGCATACACTTGAAGACACAAAAGACACAATGTTTTGATGTTTGGTCTTGAATGTTTGATTGTTCAAAATAAGTCAAGCACAATTCTTATGGCTGGCCAAGACAATAGTTGATCAATCCCACATGGAGTTTCCCCCGAGGCTACACTATTCAGAGTGGATACTTAGATGCTTGACCCCACTAGCTCCACCCTCGACACTCACTTCTCGGGGCAGCTAAGCATCAATCCCCACAAAAACTCCCTGTGGTGAACTTTGTATCTCTACTAAGAACAGTATGTGTGTGGGCCGCTACCAGAGGTCCAACCTCCTACCCCAACAACTAGAAGGATTTGGGCTTCTAAAATAAAAAGGTGCTAGTAAGGGCATCCACTCATGTGGCCATACATGCAGCACTTTCAGCTCTGTAAATACAGAAGGCTCCCAGCCAGTAGGGGTTACACCCTACAAATGATCAAATAAATTTGATCAAACGGGTTAATGGGGAGACATAGTGTCGGTATGAACTAATCAGCACATGTTATTCATAGTTTTCACCATGAATATAGTTATTTATAGTGGTTTGGAAGAAGATGGCTTTTCTTTTGCTACCACTTGGGTCATTCTCTCCTCACTAGTAGTCCTAATGACCACATGGGGAGACAGGCCATCTAAAGATGAAACAAAAAGAGCCTATTGCTCAAGACACAAAAGATAATGGTTCAATTTTAGTGCACCAATTGAAGTGTTTTCTAGTCTATTAAAACAAGGCACACAATAAAAATCCAAAAACCCTTGCAAAGGTCCTACAACAAAGATTTGTTAGTAGTTTGGATTGTTTGAAATAATCACCCCTTCCTGCAAGCACACAAGTTAGGTAAATTTTTAAATCCAAAAGACTTTGTGAAATAGGGGCCTTCAACAAAATGATTTTGCTTTCAAGACAAGCTGCACCAATTTCGCTAGCTAGATCTGAAAATGTTAGCTCAAAATAAACAAAATCTAAAAAACTGAATGACTAAAAACTGAATCAATAAAAACCCCCAAAATGACATCAATGCACACAGACGTGGTTATCATAAACACAAACGTGACTTCTAGATGTAGACGCGCTTCTGTGACACATAGATGCGGCTCTGAAACGCAAATACGGCTTCTAGACTCAGATGCACCTAAAAACCCCACAGACGCGATTAGGGAACACGGACGCAATTTCCAGAATCTGCAAAAAAAATAAAATTGTCAAGGGTGTGGACGTGATCCTAGATGTCGCAGACGCGGCAAAAAACCAAAAATGGGATCCGAAAGTACGCAGACGTGAAAATACCAAAATACCGTCGAAAATGTCAGATCTGCAACTTAAAAACATAAAATCTGCAACAAAAAGGGTTAAATGCAAAAGGGACAAGAGTCCCACCGGGCGTGCCAAAATGTATACGGTGAAAATGGATACAACAATGATGAATGTTGGAAGACTAAATGAATTCAACAACAAAAACCCTAGCCTAACAACAACAAAGATCCACTATAACATATGAAGATTACCTAAGACAATGCAAATCAAATGAAATCACAAAGATTATACCATCACATGTCCAATAGGGTTTGAATCTCCATTGATCTTGATTGATATATTTGCTCTCAGATTTTATGTGCACAAGAGCTCAATAAAGAATGGAATGTGGTTGCAAGTAGGATCGCATATGAAAAGCATAGTGTAGTCAAGTAGTCAATTGATCAAGTAGTTAGGGTTTGATAATGAAGGAAGCATCTCCTTATATAGAAGACACTATAAGAAATGGATAGATAAGATTGAGAGGTATAAAAAGAGGTCGGCTATGATTAGAGGGTAGATAAAGGAAATAATAAAATAATGAAAGGGGTAGGTAGTGTAGGAATTAAGAGATGAATGACATGTGTCATAGGTAGAAAAGGTTAATGAATTAATTAAATAAATAAAGATTCATTTAATTAATAGAAGAAGTGGGATAATTAAATAAATAAGATATTTATTTAATTTAAGAAAAGGATAATTTAAATAAATAAGGCTAGAAGAGGATAAATGAATTAATTAAATAAATAAAGATTTATTTAATTAATAGAAGAATTAGAATGTATTAAGCTAGTAAGTTTATTATTTTTTTATAGCATGAAAAGAATTGTAAAAGCATTATGTTTCTAGTGTAATCTTCTTTAAGTGAAAGGAATAAAGCTGGGAAGTTTATTTCTTAAATGAAATTAAGTTGTAGAATTTCAGTTTTAAGATATTGCCAAATAAATATTCTTGAAATTTTTAAACTTTATATGCATCTTATTTTAAATATGTTTGAACTATTTAGTAGATGCATTCAAAAAATATTCATTTGCAAAAGTAGGAGTAAAGAGAAATATATATGTATTTACAGTTGCATAAATTCCTTGTAAAAGAAAATAGATTTCATGGAAAGAAATCGGATAGTTAAACCCTTTTGCTCATATTTTGCTTTAGCATTTAAATTTGATTATTACCTAATTTAGAGTTTAGTTATTTAATCACTGCATTAGTATTCATTTAAACTCATGGAATTGTTGCATATATATATATATATGTGTGTGTGTGTGTATAAATATTAATATACATATATATACATACATATATACATATATACATACATATATACATATATATATATATGTATATATATGTATATATGTATGTACATATGCATATATATATATACATATATACATATATATGCATATATATGTATATGTATATATATATATATATTAAAGCTAACCAAAAAATAAATAAACAAAAAAAATATATAAAAAATGAACTGTTAGCAGCAAGCCAAGGCCCATGGCATCACGGCCTAAGCATGGGTCGCTGGGCGGATTGCACAGGGCATCTGCAATGGGCGACCCACTGTCGGTCGCGACCACTGTGGCTGCACCAATAGTGGTCTTCCCACTATGGGCACGTCCGCAGTGGTCCGTGGACCACAATGGGGCGACCCACTATGGAGACCCCATGGCACCTCCGTGGGACTTCCCTGTCCAAACCCTCCTCTCCGCCTGCACCGATATTCGTGGGGTTTGGCTCTACATCGATTGCCATGTCCAACGACCTCCATTCTTTCACGACCTACAAGCATGAAAACCCTAACCCAATTTCGGGTTAGGGTTAGTAAAGCTAACAAAGAAAAGTAAGAAAGAATGATAGGTGTTAAAAAGAAAAAAAGAAAAAAAAAAGTAAACCCTAGTTAGTTTATAAAGAGAATAAAAAATAGAAAGCCTTTTCAAATTTAAAAGAAGAGAATGGGGAAATTCCCATTTTTATAGAGTTAAGTTTATTAAATTTTTTGGGGAAAAAACCTCATTTCAAATGGGGGAAAAATTATAAAACTTTAATATCAATGTCTTTTAATTAGCGAAGTAATTGTGGTCATAACCTTTTTAATGGAAAATTTGTATAACAACTTGATTAGAGTTATTTTAATATAATGAAATGATTTAAATTCAATTTTTATTTCAATCTAAAGGGGGGATAATTTTACTTGCTAATGAATATTAAATATTGGAGGGAAATTTATTTCAACATTAATGGAAGGTTTATTTGTTAGGTAATATTATTATAGAGTTAGTTAAATTTTAAAAAGACTATTTTGAACACCTTATTAGTTATTGGCTCATTTAATTATTTTTAATACAATGGAATTGTATTAATATTAATTTTATAAATATTAGAATTATTTAAATACTACTAGGGATTATTATTATATCTTAATTAAAAATTGAAGATTTATTTGAGAAAATTAATTATTTAATAAATAAAGTTGTGATGAATTTATAGGGTTAAATGATTCAATTTAAGTAATGGTAATTATTGTAATTATTAAGTAAAATAAAATCTATTTTGTTATTAAACCATTTAGGAGATTGAGATAAGACTAAGTCTCCTAATTAAATTAAATAAATTATCATTCTCTTTAGGAACCCATTCTTAATGACACATGAGTTAACCTTTCATGTAAACTAATTAAGTTATCTCATCTTTTGAACTTAGAACATCAAGTAATTTAGTATTGTTTAAAAAAAATTGTTGTTGTGTTTTTGCCCAAAAGTTTGGGTATGACATTAATGTGAAAACTACCCAACCCCTAATAAATTAATTAAGGTTATCACTTGTTTATAAATAAATCCCATGAGGTCTATTAGTAGTCCTCCAAGCATTCTTACAAGGAACCCTCTTGATAGTGACCCCGACACCCATTGGAAGCCACTTCCCCTAATGCGTTCCTATGGTCTAGGGTAGAAAACCAATCACCAAATTATCTCATAATCATGCATAATCTAGTGGTTCGCAAAGTACAAACTAAACCATAATCTAATTTCCAAACACAATATAATTTCCAAGAGAGCATATCATATGTAACATCACAAATTCCATCCAAAAGACCAATAATTTATTTTGGAGAAAACATCACAATAATCTCAAGTCCAAATTCAAGTCTCTAGTTTGACATAGACTGGCAAAAACTAAATCAAAAACATCAAAACACCAAATTACCTAGTTTAGTGCATATGGTAATTCTTTTAGCATGTCTAGTAATTCTTTTAGAACATAAAATAATCAGTGTATCATTTTTAATACATAGATTAGTGCATATGAACTATGAAGTAGCACATATAATACACAATTAGCACATATGGAACATAAAATAGCGCATAAGATAAATAAACTAGTGCATATAATAAGAATAGTGCATACGATGAAATGTAGAATTTACGATAATAGAAAAATAAATTTTGAAATAGAAATTTACGAAATCCAAAAAATCATAAGCCAAACTTTACTTAGAGAAATTTTGAGAAAGAGAAACATTATCTAAATAATCTAAACTAAGATCTCAAGTGAAATAAAGTGAATACATGACAAGAAGAAAATCACAGAACAAGAACACACATGTCAATAAATTTTTCTTCCATTTCTATCCACAATAACCTCTAAAACTTTATCGAAGGCATGACCTCCAAATAAATTTGTAGGGATAAACTCCCAATCCAGAATCAAACAATCTATTTTGCCACTATAACAAATTATAGGAAAAATTCAATCACAAAGAAACACTTTCAAAATATCAAAAGTTCATACAAATAGTTCCCAACCATAATTCTAAAAATACCCATATACATTAAATATAAATTTTTGATTATAGAATTTTAGCCAAATTCCGAAAGACAACATCCATACACGGAGAATACAAAAAAAATTCTTTCCAAAATAAAAGATATAAAATTAAGAGTACTGAAAATAAATATCTCCAACTTGGAATTAGAAGAAAGGTTTAAATCTGAGAGAAGATTCGAAGCAAAATCCACAATCCAGAAAATGCCAAAGCAAATCCACAATGAACAATTGCACATAAAAATCTCTTTGAAAGCCAAAACAATTCTCCTCCCAAACTAACTTAAGAATTCTCCAAAGCCAAATAATGCAAAACTTCTCCAAAAAAAATTTCACACAAATAATCATAATAATAATATGCAAATCCCTTCATAAAATTTCTTCGAAAAGCCCTAAAAGAAAAATCCTAAAAAAAATAATAATAATTACTCAAGAATCTTGCATGCATAAAAGCTAAATAAAAATTCCAATGCAATGTATAAGCTCACTCCAGTTCCACTTTGAAAACAAAGAGAGAATAATTAAAAATAATTATTGGCAATTGACACTCATCCGATAAGGTGAGTTGCATTTAGGGTTGTCATTGATGGCAACTCATCTTTAGGTGTCAGTATTTCTCATCCAAAAGCATTGCTTTATCATTTCGTATTGTTTGGGCCAGCTGGTATACACTATATACAATTAGTATACACATAATTTGTTGTATTCTTGTTAATCGGTTAGTCTTGGTACCAATAACGTTAATTTGGGACCTAGTTAAGGTATTTTGGGACCCTAGTAAAATCACTTCTAAAATTTATGGTAGCGTGTGAAGGCCGACATTAATTATGATCATCGAGATAATGCATATCATGCTTCATGATCGGGTAGCCGACAACTTTATTTTCTTCATTGAGGCCGATATGGTGAAAAGATAAAGGGTATTTAAGGGAGAACACTTAGCGATGGATTTGGTGTTAATGGTTATGTGATTTTGGATGTGACTTGGTCAAAGATTGATGGTATGCGATTTGGTCCACGAGTGGAAGCTTTTGTGTGCAGTTTCACATGTGCAATCCTAACTGGTAGTGCAGAAAAAACCAAAACAAGGCATCAGTAAACCAGTTCAAAGGAGGTTGATAGATGTTTAACCAAAACTTATCCAGCATGGTCAGATGCACCTTATAAGTTCATTTTTGTATGAAATCATTGTGTAATGTTGTGTAAGTCAATGAGACTTCTGTTGAGCAGTGAGCTCTAGACGGTGAGCCTGATTGTATGTGCAATCCCCTCTATGTAATATTTGTATACCTTGATCAAGTATATAGATATTGTGGGTATCAGCCCCACCATGGTTTTTCCCTTTATAGGGTTTTCCATGTATAAATATTGTTTTTATGGTGTTGCTTCTTTATGTGTTGTTTGGTTTATGCACTGTAATTTTATTTTTTGTTAACCAGTTCATAAGCAATAAGTTCAGAAATTGATTTATCGATAGAACATTGATTCAAGCCCCTCTCTCAGTGTTCTTGGATTCCAACAATTGGTATTAGATCTTAGTTCCTCAGAAGAAGTTTAACAACTTGAGGAAGATCCAAAACTTAGAATCAATGGAAACCGGTTTGCAACAACAACTTCAACTAGCTCTTGAGGATCTTGATAATGAGCATGTGGAAAACAATAAATTAAAGAATGAACTGAAGCACGCCAGAGAACACATCATTTCATTGCAACGAAATCTATCATCTATTCAAGCCAAAAGGAAGGAACTCTATGATCAAATGCAAAATCAGAGTAGTGATGAGGAACATGCCCTAAAAGATCAATGTCAGAAACTTACTCGAGAATACTACCTTGAAGAATGAGATGCAAGCTCTAACCATGAGAATGTGCAAGGAAATTGAAGACAGAAAGAAGAATGAAGGAAACCTAGCTCAATATTTGAAGGACAGATCTGAGGAATGCAATAGACTAACACATGAGAATGACATGTTGAAACTTGAGTTGATTCAGTCCTGAAATAATGAACAAGAACTTGGGAGACAAATTATAATCATGAGAGATTACTTAACCATTGCAAATGACTACAAAGACAAGTTCAAATCCAGCTCTGCAAGACTAGATGAACTATTGAAGAGCTAGAGAGATGCTAATGATAGGAGAGGTTTTGGATATGAAGTAGGAGAAAGCTCCGGTACTGCACAATAAGATCAATCATCCAGTTAGAAGAAGAATCATGCCAATAATCGGAACCAAAAATCATTGGTAAGGCAGCCTAATGCTCACAAATTCAATGGTACATGCTTTGTTTGCAATAAATATGGTCATATAGAAAGTCAGTGTAGAAATAGGAATAATCAGAACAATGCATCATTCACTAGTCTTGGAAATGTCAGATGTCATGCATGTAGTAGATTTGGACATATGGCTAACCAATGCAGATGAAAAAGAAATCAAGGAAATTGAGGGCACAACAAAGAAATTCAAAATAACAATATTTTTTATTATGCATGCAACAAGGTTGGACATATTGCTAAATATTGTAGGAGTAAGAATCCTCTGGTAGCTGATGGAAATGTAGATGAGAAGGGAAAGGCGAAGGTTGAAGATATCAGAAAGCATAATTTGAGAAGATGGGTTAGGAAGTTAGACACTCCACCGACAGAGCAACTGGTAGAGCCATTAGGTCTTGCACTGGAAGCGGGAAATTCATCCAGAAACTAAGGCACTTTGCCTTATGGGTAGCAAATCATTGAAGATAATGCAAACACCCCGAATTAGATATGAATTCAGGGAATTCTGACTACGGATGGATACTCAAGTGATTTCAAGTGTTTACCAGAACCTGTATGTAGATTATGTGATCTGGTCAGATTCTCTAGTAGCATTTATGATAGTGGAAAATTAGGGTTAATGGTGATAAAAGGAAAAAAATTTACGTCATTTCTTCACACAATGATCGAGCATTCTGAAGAGCGATTTTGAGAGCATTTCAAGAGTCCAAAGGTACTTTGTACGAGCATCTACAATCGAAGAGAATTTCATCATCTGGCAAGATATTGAGGTAATTAATGTTTGTAGAAACCCTAAATATTTATCATGGCTTCATCATCGAATGTTGATACTCCTTTGGTGGTGGAAATCAAGAACCGCCCTCGTCTGAAATTCAAGAAACATCCTTTCAAATCTCTTTTGTATGAATCGTTGGGATCATTTTTAGGTGTTTTCCATGGTGTTCTTCACACCAAAGACATTAGGGCATATATCCACTACAATACTGAGGATATTAGGAGCTACTAAATGTCTTGTATTTTCATAGAAAATTTGATCATTGACAATCAACTGAAGCCGCAATATGCACATTTGCAGAGAAAGGGTTTTACCTAGTTTGTGGATTTTTTGACATTTGACAAAGATGAATGGGTTAGATATATTCTCAACCGCATTCATGGGGAATTCATATGGTTGGACCGATTGTACAAAATCACTACGGAAGTCATCAAGAATATCACTCGCCTTCATAAGGTCAGAGGTCTGCCAAGCCCTAGGTCAAAACTCTGCAACACCAAACTGTGCAAACTCACCGATGCCACCTTTGATGGTAGATTGATGAGAGCTGATGATATTATAGATATTGATGTGAAATTTGCAACAATGGAAATTGGTTACAAAGTTTATCACACAAACCAACTAAACTTTTTTTCTGGTAACAACATCCTCATTGCACATCAAATGGTGAAGGAGGACGCACACTATGACCTTGCAGTGTGATGCTGAAGGAATTAATGACTATTAATCTTCAATAGATAAAGCAAGATAAGAAAAACACATTCTGGTATGGATCTTTTGTCATATGCTTGGCATTTTACTATTTGAATATGATTCTCGGTTATGTTAAAATATAGTGGGATTTTGATAGACAGGTAGCCACTCAAATAGCCTAGATATTAGACAATCAGGGTGATAAGCAACAAAAGGCCAATCTATGGGCATTTTTCAAAACTTTCCCAGGAAGAAATGAAAAACAAGGCTATAATTCCTAAAGAAATTGTAGAAAAATGTAAAGACATGATTTTTTTTATGGTTAATAAAGATGAATGCATGATGGAGGTAGTCCAACCTAGAATAGTCTGGATCATGCCTATGGGTTATGAAGTGGATGGGGCCACAATGGACGCTTATGCACAACACTTATTGAAAGCTCTAGTTGATGAAAAAGAAGAAAATTTTGGCACAACTCAAGAAAAAGGCTTCAAAGTTCATCAGGAATAAGTTGCACCCACCAGAAGAAAGAGAATAACAAGGGTTGCAACTGAGACATTAATTGGTGAGGGTCATGACAGGGCTGAAATTGAAGAAAGGGTTAAAATCCTTGAAGCCCGAAGAAAGGAAGAGATGAAACAAAGAGGAAAGAGGAGATAGAAGAAAAGAAGGTAGCTCATGCCACTCCTAATGTGGTCTCAGTTTCATCTGAGACATCCAAACAACCGGAAGCACCATCTGGTGAGCTTGCTAGCCCAAAGCTAAAGGAATAGGTGAAGAGAAAGCAAAAAGTGGCTAGGCAATACATGACTATATCTTTAGAGGAGACTGAATCTGATGAACAAATTAAACAAGCTCCAAAGAAGAAAGGTGTTTTTGTAAGGGTTGTGAAGGAAAATAAAGAAAAATAGAAGAAACAGCCTAAGAAGGAGCCTCCCAAGAAGACTCTCAAAATCATAATTGTATATAAGAGGAAGCCTAAGGTAGATGAGCCATCTAAACCAGAAGCAAAGAGGAGAATCGGTAAGAAGAAATTAAGTGCTCGGGACATTATTGATCAAATCATTAATGATGGTAACTAGGATAATATTTCTACATTCTTTGATAATTTTGATGATAATGATAAGAAGTAGTTAAAGAAAGCAATTATTTTATATCTTGATTCTTTCACTAGGAGTTTGATTGAGTAAGAGAAAATTTTGCCTAACGAGTTGTATGATAAGTTAGAGGTTAGGAAATTACATGCACAAACTCTGGACCGGAAAATAAAGGAGACAAAATTAGTTAACCCTTGTCCATCAATAACTCCACCATAGATTGCAGATTTAATCAATAAGACAAGTTCAACAGAATTCAATCCTAAACACTGGATTAATAACTTAATGTTAGAAAAATTTGAAGAGATCTAGAAGGAAAATATAGTTATATGGGTCAGAATCCTTTTGAATCTTGGATATGAGTTGAGTCCCAATTTTGTACAATCACAAAATATTCAATTACCAGGGGACAAGGAGCCGGTAAAATATGATGAGAAGAATGTAAATACTAATCCACTAGTTAGCACTCCACTGATTACTACTCAACTGGCTAGTGAGTCCAATTTTCAAACTGAGGATACTCAGAATCCTCTGATAGAAAATGTATAGGATTTAGAGATAGATGTTGCAAAGGATAAGGATACAAGTACATAAAATAAGGTTTCAGATGATATACCAAAAGTGAGTGAGGCACCAAGTGGCGAAGCCACCGGTCCACAGGAGGTAAAGGTTACTGAGGATAAGTCACCGGCTGACACAAGATAATAGATAGTAACAGACTTCCCTTCCAACTTGGCAATTGACACATCATCTTTAGCCAAAGGGAAAATGCCATAATTTTCTGTTAGTTTTGGCAAGCCTTATCATAAGATGTCACCAATATAATTTTGTTTAGCTGTTGCAGCACTCTAGGCACATGCAACATAAGAATTGGCCCAGGAGGATTCTAAGGATAAAGAATTGATTTATAACACTTTTGAGGTTTTGAACCGATTAGTACCAAAATTTCAAGCAAAAGAGAGTGCAAGCTCATCTGATAAATTGCAAGAGATTATCAATTTTATTCCTAAGCATTATGATTCTTTGGTTAAGATTTCAATAACTGAGGCTAAGAATAAATTTATTGAGGCCCATAAGAAGACATTTCTGCAGATGATTGCATCTGAGAAGTCTAAGATTCAAAATTGTTTACAATCTATTGATGCATCATTAGCAAAAGGTGGAAAGGTTTATAAGACTTGTCTAGATTTTTCAAAGCTCCAACTCCTATAGACAAGCAAATTTTGGATTGTAAAGATAACTTGATTTAGATTTCTAATTCTTATAATCTGCCAGCTAATTTGACAAGTTCTCCTGATGGTCCAATTTTGGTGGTTATGGATCAAATTTTGAGATTAGATAAGGAAAGGGACAACATAATAAAGATAGCTATATAGCTTAAAAATGTTATTGGTCCCCGACTTGATAACTTGCTATTCCATAAGACATAGTGTATATCTAACATGTAGAAGAAAGATCCCACAGAATATGAGGCAATTGAAGATTATGCCAATCTCTTGAATGGATTCACCTCCATCCTTGATTCTCTTAAGCAGGGTTGGGACACATACTTTTCATTTTTCAAGACTTCATATGTTGATATTTTGAAACATGTATACAAACCGATATGTATATATTTGTACAAATTTTTTGGTGGACATCCACTTTGTCATTGATGTCAAAGGGAGAGGAGTGTAGTGAAAAATGGATGTATATCACAAGGGGAGTACACTAGATATATATAACTGCATGGATGTATAGGTTAGGGGGAGCAGATTCAGAGATGATATCATTTTTCACATGAGTGTTTCCATCAATGCCAAAGGGTGAGATAGCAATTGACACTCATCCGATAAGGTGAATTACACTTAGGATTGTTATTGATGGAAAATCATCTTCAGCTGTTGGTATTTATCATCCGGAAGCATTTCTTTATCATTTTTTATTGTTTGGGCCAACCGGTATACACACACTTTTTTATATTCTTGTTAACCGATTAGTCTTAGTACTGGTAACGTGTGTTTGGGACCTGATTAAGTATGTTAAGGTATCTTGGGACCCTAGTAAAATCACTTCTAAAATTTATGGTAGCATGTGAAGACCAACATTAATTATGATCATCGGGATAATGCATACCATGCTTCATGATCCGATAGCTGATAGGTTTATTTTATTCATTGAGGACGACATGGTGAAATGATAAGGGGTATTTAAGGGAGAACACTTAGTGATGGAATTGATGTTAATGGTTATGCAATTTTGGGTGTGACTAAGTTAGAGATTGATGGTATGTGATTTGGTCAGCGAGTGGAAGCTTTTGTTCATAGTTTCACGTGCACAATCCTAACTGGTAGTGCAAAACAGAGCAAAACAGAGTATCAGTAAATTGGTTTAGAGGAGATTGACAGAGCTTTAACCGAAACTTATCCAGCATGGTCAAATGCACCTTATAAGTTCATTTTTGTATGAAATCATTCTGGAATGTTGTGCAAGTCAGTGAGACTTATATTGAGCAGTGAGCTCTAGGCAGTTAGCCTGATTGTATGTGCAATCCCCTCTATGTAATATTTGTATACCTTGATCAAGTATATAGATATTGTGGGTATCATCTCCACTGTGGTTTTTCCCTTTACAAGGTTTTCCACATTTAAATATTGTTGTTATTGTGTTTCTTTTTTATGTGTTATTTGGTTTATGCACTTTAATTTTATTTTTTGTTAACCAATTCATAAGCAATAAGTTCAGAAATTCATTTTACCGGTAGAACATTGCTTCACCTCCCCTCTTGGTGTTCTTGGATTACAACAATAATAATTACTAAATAAAACTTCCAAATAAATTAATAAAGTAAATTAAAATAAAATAAAAGAATAAATAATTAATTAGCAACTTTAAATATAAAATCTCCAAATAAAAATCAATTAAATATAAATTCTCCAATTAAATAAATAAATAAATAACAATTATTTTCCAAAAAGGCTCAAATAAATAATTTCAAATAAAATAATTATTTATTAACATAAACTCCCAATAATTATTATTTATTATTTACATAATTAAACTTGTAACATTATTAATTAATTATTACAATAAAATCAACCCACATAATAATTAGACAATATCACATGACAACTTAACCAAAATACTAGAACTGATATGGTATCAACTAGGCCTAGAATGTGATCGGACATTATATCATTCTCTGTTTTCAACTTGCCATTAGGATTACAGACACGGTCAGACCTGTGAATCCAGGTGGAGTTGATGTCTAGTACCTACAGACCTTCATAACACCAAACATCTATGCACAACATTTATATAATATAATCACCGAGTATACACATTGGTGGAAAGGGAATTGCAATGCCACACCCCGCTCATAATGAGTGGTGTGGCATCATCCCTTCCACGAACACACACATACATCATAATGAAGACACATTATTAATAACATCAAGATCATCATCAAATCCATTGTAATCATGAAGAAATGTTAGCTCATAACATGATAACATCATAAGTAAACATAAACCATTGAATACACATAAATTCCCGAACATAAACTCCAACGTAGTTCAAAATATATCATCAACCATATAAAGCATAATGTATCATCTGTCAACATGTAATAACTATTTTCTACCATTATCATCAAAGCATAAAAAATATATATCATCTGTCAAGAGTATCATAGATGTATCTCATCGAATCCATAAGTATCTAACAATCTATAAAAAATAAAAGTTTATCAAGGAGGGACACTACACTTTCACCCTTATCACTCAGAGCCATTGAAGAGGATGATTGTTTCAACCGATTCACAGTAACATGATAGTTGTGAAGTATTGCACACAACTGTGTAAAGGAAGTAAACTCAGAAAAGAGAAGTTTATCCCTAATATCTTTTTGCAAGTTAGAAATGAAAATTCTTTGAATATCTTGATCAGGCACAAGAAAAGAAATTTGAGAATAAAAATGCTTATATCTACCAATGAAATTAGTCACTTTTTCTTTCACACCTTGCTTACAATGCATCAAATCAGTCAAAGTGATTTTAGGACCAATATTACTATGAAATTGTTGAATAAAAGCATTAGCCAATTTTTGAAAAGAAGTAATAGAATAAGGAGGCAAAGAATAATACCATTGCAAAGATCTATCCCTTAATGTTCTAGTAAAAAAATTAGCCAACAATCTTTGGTCATGAGAAAAGTCACTACACAAAGTTTGAAATATTTTAACATGAGTCAAGGGATCACCTTTTCCATTATAAAGCTCCAATTGAGGGACTTCCACATGTTTAGGAGGGACAACTTAGACAATGCCATTAGCTAATGGGCTTGCTACATCAAATGTGTGTACATTATACTTAGATTGATTCATAGAAGCTATTTATTGTTGTAAGGAAGATATTATTTGGGCTATACTATTGACTGTAGCTTTGGTAGAAGGATTGAAATTGGATATGTTGGATTGAGAAGGAGGGGTAACATTATTGAATAATGGAGGATTTTGAGAATATGGATGGATATTGTTATAAGAAGGCATGGTTTGAGCATAAGGAGGTAGAAAATTATGATAGGTACGTATGGGAGAGGGTTGGGTAACACATGGAAGACTCATCGTAGGAGGAATGAAAGAAGATTATTTTCCCCCTTGACTAACATTCGTAGGTATAGGAGAATATTGGGTAACAAATGGAAGACTTGTGGTAGGAGGAATGAAAGAAGAGGAGTTTCCCCCTTGACTAACATTCATAAGAATGATATTTTGTGTAGATGTAGCCATGATGTTTGATGTAAATGTGGGAACACTAGCCATAGGAGTAGTCAAAGGAATGGAATGGTTAACTTGAATAGGAGGTTGTTTATAACCTAGGGCTTTAGCACAACTCTTCATGAGCATAATATTAGAATCAACAATATGAGAAATACCACGCAAGATATCAACACCAAGTTTATCGCTTTGAACCATTCTCTTTAATCCTTCAATTAATGGGAGATCTTCACTTTTCGAGTATTGTTGACTCATCCATTGTTAAAGTTTTTCAAATTGATTATAAATCTTCTCCAATTGGTAAATGGAAACCCTAGTTAGTTTTTCCTCCACATCATAAGAATTATCTAAAGAATGAGGATAAACAGGGACATTCCTAGTATTGGAGAATCCACAAATATCCTCATTGAAAAACTTATCCAGATTAGGCTCCATGTCCTCAATAATTAGACCTTGTGAAGCCTTAATTCTACAACTTCTTCTCATGAGGATATTTTAGGTTAGACTAATAGTAGTAAAACTCATGCACTAACAGAGGAAAATTAAGAATTTTGAATCTTAATTGAAAAATAATTGAATAATGCAAAATTATAGGAAAAATTATTACTCAATTAAATGAACAAATTAATTGAAAAGAAGAAATCCCCTAGGGAATTGAAATTTAAAATTAGGATTATGTAAAAATAAGCTTGTAATTTAAAATTAAAATTACCCACTAGGAGATAGAAATTCAAATTTAAAACTAGGGTTGAAAATGACCTCTTAATTTTAAAATTTAAATTGGAAATTATAATGTTAAAACCCAACTTTGTTTTCAAGCTAAGACCAACCTACAATCAATATAATTTCACAACTCTCTAAATTTAAACAGTAAAATAGCACCGAAACAAGCTCCCAAAATTTGGGGAGAAAAAGTCGGGACCAAGAGGCTGCCACTTGGTTCGACCAACTTTTTGCCAAATTTTTGGGTAAGCAAGATATTGTAATTCTAAATCGAATTCCAGAAGGATGTGGAAATCCAAGATGTCTAGATGTGCAAAATCAGGCCTTGAAGGTCAAAATATGACATAATTAGGGGAATTGATGAAATGATTAATATAAAAAAGGGGCACACTTAGGCTTAAGATCACACTTTTATGATATGTAAGGGAATAAAAGATGACTAAAGATTTAATTAAATTAATTAAATGCTTAAAGGATAATTGAGAAATTGGAAAATGCACAAGATTAGCTTAAATTTAAAAATTGGGGTTTGTTCCATTAACCACTTAATTTTTAAATTTAAATTTGATATTTGATCCAAGATTATAATTTGGATTTTGAATTGGAATTAACAACAAATTTGAAGAGGGAAATTCAAAATTTAAACAACTACAACTCAATTTTATTTTATTTTTAAATTAGGGTTTTTGCAATTAACCACTTAATTTTAAAATTTAAATGTGATATTTGACTTGCAAGTTAAATTTTGAATTTTGGAATTGAATAATACTTAGATCTGAAATAATTAACCCAAATTATGCAATTCACAAGCTCAATTTTGAAAATGAAAATTAGGGTTTAAATGAAATTAACCTCTAAATTTTTCAAATTTAATTTGCAAGGAAATCAAACTCGTAAATGAAAATTTGAATTTTAAATTGCATAAACTCATATTTGAAAACAAAAATTAGAAGTAAGCATAGGACATGTCGGGTTCACCAAAATGTAACTTAGGGGAAAATTTTGATTTGGCAATTTGCAACATAGAAGGAGAAATCACCAAATGAATTTTTGGTTTGATGGATTTCCTTTACATTTAAAAAAGGGGAAGAATCCACTAGATTCAGTCACAAATCAGATAAGGATTGAATACTAAGGGGATTGATAAATTATGATGTATTTATCTCTCTTTTGTAAGTTGAAATGTTGATTTAGGGTAAAGTGTTGAAATTGAAGACAAAACTGAGAAAATACTAAGCTACAGATTCGGGATTCAACAATGCACCTGGATCTAAGAAATATAAGCTGATTTGGATCTTCCCTACAAATATTCCTTGAAAAAGTAGAAACTATCGTGTTGCCTCTTAGTCCTTTGAATTTTGCACGTGTCAAAAAGGGTTGTTCCATCTTTGCGTCTAAAGCTTAATTCCATAAGTAGAGTCACACACCTATTTCCTGCAAACATAAAGAAAGGGGAAAAGGTTGGGAATAGGCGCTTGCCTTTGGTCAAACCCTGGTTTTGGAATTAACCATGAAATCAAGATAAATGTAATTGAAATAACTGAAAGGAAATGTTCTCCCTTTGAGGGAGATATTGAATTATGACAAAATTGAATAATGATACCTCCTTGTGAAGTTTGTCTTGCCTCCACATGGAATTAGGGTTTCATGAAATATGATGTAGATCTCCACTTTAATGCTTGATCTTTGACTTTATTATTTCCCCAAGGCTTGAAGGAAGACTAAAAATGCTCAGTTGCTCTTGCATTCTTGAATTCTTGATCTCTTGTAATTTTGGGATGCTTGATAGTTATGTTAGATTCCTTGTAGATGATTGTGGATGTTCAAATGAGAGGGGAAATCCTCCTTATATACCTTCCCGTTGGATTCATTGGCTAATTTTTTGACATAGGCCGACACAGAGAGGAGAATCCCGCCTAAATTTGAATTGGGAAAAAGGGTTTAAAGTGGGCCCAAAATGAGGGGGACCAGGGCACCACACCCTAGTCCTGATGAGGACCAAGGTGCTATGCCCTGGTCCTGCCTTATTTTGGGGCTAGGATCAAGTGCACAATAAGTGAAAAGTCAAAATCTTGGTATTTGTGATATGTATGAGCATAATCAGGTCTTCAATCAAGCCAAGGGGAACAAACACTAAGGTGAAGACCCAAATGTTGTCAAAAATTGTAAGGGGTGCAATTTTAGGATGCTACAACATTATGTCCTATAAGGTAAAAAGTCATGTGTACATGCAAAAACCTAGTTCTCAACCCTAACCAAGCATCCCTATAAAAAAAATGAGTATCTATCTTAGGAAAATTTTTAGTCAACCCTAACCTAATGTGCAGTCAAACCCTATCAACAACATAACAAAACCTGACAACTACACAATTTTCAGTGTCACCTATGCAACTCTGAGATCCAACTATGCAACAGTTGTCAATTGTGCAACTCTTTAGAAGACCCCCCAAAATGCATTGAAAAACTTGCATTAAAAAGCCTAGAATTAAGTGCTCAAATCATAAATTGACAAGTTTGCATCAGGCTACATTCCTCTCGTCCTCTACCCTTCAATTACTATAGGTCCACATGTTCTCATCATGATGACTTTACCTCAAAATTTGTACCATCGTTGCCTAGCCTTCCTTTCTCAAGAGCTCCAAGTTCTCCAAAAGTGATTGTGAAAATGACCTCTTTTACCTCTCTCAAGCCTTTATATAGCCCTTTGGAGTGCCTATATGGATGTGCATGCTTCCCAATTTGTGTTGGTTGTGATCTTTTTCACCTTTTGGGACTTGTATCTTTAGCATTTGACCTCCGATTTTGATTTCATTCAATTTTTTGGAATCTTGGTATCAGTGTTGACAAATTGACCTCTAATTTTGATTTTTTGGTTGATTTTTTGAGGGGGCACCTGTGTAACCTATTGTGACTGGGGAAACCTTTAATGTGATTTTTCTTGGTTTTCTCTTTGAAACAATGCTCTAAATCACATTGTCTCAAAGAGAGAAAAAATGTAGACACTAAAAAATGGTTCAACATCTATGTCTGCCTTTTTAACATGTCCTTCTACTACATGTTTGGTCTTCACCATTCATCGATCTTGTGTCATTCTTTTGTCCTCTAATTTAATCATTTCCTATCAATTTGTTGTCATTTAACCTAAATTATCTTTCTTGGCTACTTGATTAAGCAATTTTATTAATTTATCCCATTTTCATGTTTGTTGATATCAATTTGTCCCAATTTTGATCTCGTGGTATCATTTTATCCCAATTTTTGTCATTGTGGCATCATTTTGGTCCTATGAAATCGTTTTGACCTAATCTTTATCCCTTGGTGTCAGTTTGACATAATTCCCTCTTAGGGTTAATTAATCATTCAATTAATTATCTCCTCTTATGCTAATATGTGCCTCTTTGGATTTATTATTTATTTATCTCTATTTCCCCTTTTCACAATTAAATCAATATTTAATTGGCTAATTCTAATTTGGAGTGAATTAATAAATGAAAATTTATTGATTCCACCTCCATTTCTAATTTCACTTCCAACTCCCCTTATCTCTTCCACTTTCCCTAATTTGCCTCAGTTAACTCTATCTCCTTCCATTTCACCCTCTACTTACAAATGACACCTTCCCATTTCCATTTCACTTAACTCAATCTCTCCTTAAATCTTGTCCATTGATTGAAATTGATCTTGTTTGTCCATTTGGTTTTCTAATGCTATAAACAGATCTCTCTTTGCTCATTCTTGTAACCATATTTTCCTATCCTTATGATCACACTACTTAATCATCTTGCTTTCAATCATTTGTGCACTTAACCTTATTAAGAGCTACATATTATTAGAGGAGAAAGAAAGAGAAATGAAGCCACATCAAAGGAATGCAACTTGTTGATATTGTAGACACCTAAAATTGTCCTAGCCTAATTAAATAAATATTTTATTTATTTAATTATTTTATTCTAAGCCTTATATTAATTGAATATATATTTATTTATAATTAATTCATCAGTCCTCTTCTAGCCTCACCTCATTTAAATAAATATTTTTTATTTATTTAAATTATCCCTAAATTAAATAAATATTTTATTTATTTAATCGGCCTCACCTCTTCTATTAATTAAATAAATCTCTATTTATTTAGTTAATTCATTAGCTTTTCCCCTCCATGACACTCTTCATTCATATCTTAATTTACATCTAACCACCTTCTTAATATTTTTCAATTTTCTACACATGCCCCCTAATCTGAGCCAACCATTTATCCTTCCACCTCTTAATCTTAGCCCTCCATTTGTAGGGTTCTCTCAATATAAGAGGATCCTTTTATCCTTATCAATCCCTAAGACCCCTAATCCCAAATGTGATCATAATCTAAAAACTCTTGGACGATTAGATGACAATGAAAGAGATAATCATGATTCCCACCTTCATCCAAACCATCTACTCTCACTACAAACAATTGACAACCCTATTGCACACATCACTTCAAATGCATAGAAAAATCATGTGAAGAGAAACAGGTCCCTGCAAACCTACTATCTCTACACTCTTCCCCTTATCATCAAGACATTGTACTCTCCTGCCACTAAATCAATACTAGCCTATTGAGCCTCAAGCCAGTCCATACCTAGCACAACACCATAGGAACCCAAAGAGAGAACATGAAGATCCATTGAGGTGGTAAAAACTCCCAAATCCAACAAACAACCATGCACAAAGGAATCAACTGCCACCTTGGACCCTGTAGCCAACTCAACCTACCACCTATCACCTTTGTTTGCCACAACAAGCCTGCATAGCTCTACTACAAAAGGAGAAATGAAAGAATTTGAAGCACCTAAGTCAAATAGCACTGAACAAGAGACCACCTATCTCACCTGTGGTCTCAACAACTGTATCTTGGTGTTCAGTTTGATGGTTATCAACTACTACAAAAACACAATAGGATCTCCCTACATCACCTTCTATGGGCTCGAAAATTGGTAGTCTCTGTCTTGAAATTTGTGTAGTCCTCTAAGCACACTAAGAAATAATATGGCCTAGCTGACCACAAAAGAAACAATCTCTCTTAACAAATCCTCTACTCATTGGATGCACACTAGGCTGCTGAACATACCTTTGTTGGAAATATGTTGGGAACTTTGTGCTAGCTGAGAAGGAATAGGTCACCTATCATGTTGTCGACCATTATCTATATCATGTTGTGATCTAGCACCATGCACAAAGTTCTAACTTTTCCAAAACTACTTCCAGAATTATTGACTATTTCAAAAAGAAGGATAACTCCTAGCAACTTCTGAAGACTGTGGTTGTGCACCTCTTGCAACTACTCTAGGGGTTGGAGTACTAATTGATGCCCTCCTAAATGGCACAAGGTTAGTTTAAGATCAAACAACACAAAACACACAAGACGTTAGAGTTAGTCAATCAAAAACCAAACACATGAAGGCATTCCAAGAGAGATACTAAAAACACATGCTAATGAATCTAACTAAAGAAGTAAGACAATGAGATATCTCCAACTATCTCTCAGCATGATATTAGTTCCTTCTCCCTTGTTCCTCTCCTCTCCAAGTTCCAAAATAGTGTAGCTCTCAGCAGCTTTTTGCACTATGGATGCTTATGGAGGATTGAGATTGTAGAATAGCTCCAAACATGAAATGAAAAGCTATTTTAATGCTAAAATGATATATTTTAACCAAAAGACAAAAGACTAGATTGTTTATGCTAAAATGCTCTCTAAAATGGCTATAGTCTAAATGCTTACAAGTTTTCAGGATCTGGATTATGAAGGAATGGGCTCTATTTATAGGAAAAATGGAGCAATGGATGGCCAGGATTGAAAGGTTTAATCAAGGGTCAAGCTTGAAAGTTGGGGATCCATGTGCACAATTTGCACCAATGAAATGGTGACAAGTGTCAACATAGGGTTGGGTTGAAAGAAGAGGTTGGAGGCATTAAAGGCCTGAGAAGACCTCATGGTTATCTAAAGGCTAAGGGTCAAGTCTAAGTTAGGATTACCCACTGGATTAGGAGTTAATGCAAGGATAAACCTTTGTGCAAATGATTAAGAGATAATCATGGTCAAAGCATTAAATGCTTGATGAGACCCTTGGGTTGGATAGAGGTTGAGTCAAAACAAATGTTTTAACCATGTGGGAGGGTTTGGGTTAACCATTAATGGTTATTGGAGACTTTGTGGATTAAGTGGTTGAAAGTTGGAAGCCTTTAATGGTTTTCAAAGACTTTGGGGTTTTTGGTGGTTGAAGGTTGAAAACCTTCAATGGTTATCCAAGACTTTGGGCCATTTGAGAAGTGACTCCATTTTGCTTAGGAATGTGACAATAATTAGGGGATGGATTAAGTTAATTAGGAAGGGGTTAGAAGAATCTAGAAGGGGATTAGATTTTGCAAGTGGATTTGGTGGGTGAGGGAAAATAGGATTTTATTAAAATAAAAATTCATTTATTTCAAAATGTGTGCAAGTTGCATTTGTAGGAAAATGCAAGTGGGGTGGGGATAATGATTTAAATAAATGTTTTATTTAATTTATTTAATTGATTTGTATTTGGTTTAATGAATTAATTAAAATAAATTGAATAATTTATTTAATTAATAGAAGAATGTTTGGGGATGAATTAATTAAATATTAATTTAATTAACTGATGGCTAGTGGATTTTTAATCAAATAAATAGCAAATATTCATTTAATTAAAATGGACAGATTTATGTGACTACATTTGCCCCTCTTTGAGACGGTGCGGTTTATCGCGTCGTTTCAAAGAAAGAAAAATAGGTGTGAAGAAATGCCCCATAAAATGTAAATTTAATGGGTGGTATGCCCCCTCGAGAGATGGGCCGAAAAATTTCAAAAAATCGGGCGATCGCTCGAAAAAGAACGAAAATTGGCAGGGTGGTAGAAGAAAAGAAGTTAGGCATACTGGTGAAAAATAGAAGAAATCGGGGGAAACAGGGAGAAATGGGAGGCTCGGGAAGTTCACGGGGACCACGGCGATGAGCAAGGCGAAGTTACGGTGACAGCGGGGGGTATAAATGGGGTGAAAGGGGTGAAAATAGGATCATTTGTGACCGCGACTAGTTTGAAAACTTGAGCTCTGACAGTGACATTTGGAGGAGCAAGGAGGAGCTACGATGCCGTTTTCGATCACCGAGCACCGATTTGAGCGAGTCCGCCGGTACCAGTGCCCAGCTGACTATGGACCAGCGGTACGCCAATTTGAAAACTTTCTTTTCATGCATTTTTAATATGTTTTTAGCTGAGTCCAAGTCAAGTCGGAGCAAGAGCGCTGGAACTATGTTTTTAGTGCTTTTGCTCCAGGAAGTAGTGCTACTGTGCCGCAATAGCGCTTTTGTAAGCTAGTTTGAGCGCTTTTGCTATTAATTAGCGCTTTTGTATGCAAGTTTTAGCGCATTTAACAAATTAGCGCTATCGTAGGGTTAATTGAGCGCTATTGGCACGGAATAGCGCTATTGTATAGCAGTTTTAGCGCTTTTGGTTTTGTAGCGCTATTGTAGAGCTTTTTGAGCGCTATTGTTGGTTGTTGTAGCGCTTTTGTGTATAACTAGCGCTATTGTAGATAAAATAGCGCTTTTGCCTTAGGATAACGAGATGCCCCAGTTTCGGACAAAATAAATCTCCGGATGACTAACGATTGATGGATGGCGAGGTGCAGTGGGAGTTGTTTTGAACCATAGCAGCCCGATGAGACTTAGGTCATTTGTTAGGATAAATGCTTGTTGAAGTCTAGGCGGCCATGATTGCTTACCTGTTGAGACCCGAAGATACTTGATCAAAGTATCTGATGATAGTCTAGGTTTAAACTTAAGAAAGTTTGATAACAAAACAACTGATGGGGATTGTGATGAATGTCGATGTGCAGGAGGATCTGCGCGTGTTGCAGTTACGCGAGCGCCACCCCGCGACACAAGGATTGCGGGATCGATTGACACAGATAGAGATTGATTGTATTGCGGCTACTGGCCTCTACGAGGTGATGCATATGCCCGTGATTCGGATGAATCACGGCCTGATCATAGCATTGGCAGAGCGATGGCACAGTGAGACGTGCACGTTCCATCTGGCCCAAGGCGAGATGATGGTGACTTTAGAGGACGTGTGGCGTATCCTTCGGATTCCAATTCGGGGGCAGCTGGTGACATATGATAGATCCTGGGGGACAGTGTCCTGTCAGCGGATATTTGATGAGGATGTATACATCGATGATGGCTCGATCGCATGGGAGGATATAGCGGCACTATATGAGCCCCTTCCAGCAGTATTGTCAGGGATCGTGGGAGGACTTCTGTGTCCAGACAGGCGGTCACATGGATTGGCGGTCGGGTGGGGACAGGTTATAGAGATGATGGTGACTGAGCGGACCCGATATGCCTGGGGGCCATGCGTGTTAGCGCACATGTATCAGGAGTTACACGAGGTAGTGTACCGGGGGACAGGTTCGCTTGCAGTAGGCATGATGCTGCTGCATGCGTGGGCATGGGAGCATCTACCAGTGACTCGACCAGTGAGTCTGAGATTCCGAGCCGTGGACTAGCCCTATATGTTTATGTATAGTGGTATGATGAGCCAGCCCCACTTGGGGAAGCTAGAGTGGTGGCGGCGGGCATTAGATGATTTGGATGCAGTGATCTAGCGACCATACTTGGAGTGTGAGCCATGGGAGGATGATGCGGAGGCACTACCGTATTGCTTCATGACCCAATTCCTCATTGGGAGGACCTCGTATCATGTAGAGAGACAGGTGTCGGGACGGGTGATGAGGCAGTTTGGATGACAGCAGGGACTGCCGAGTGGATCAGGGGAGTATGCACGAGTGATCCGAGAGCGGTATGCATGGGGTCCAGTGTTACCGTATGATCAGGCACTGGCAGAGTTCCGGACACTGCAGGCAAGGCCATGGGACTTACGACCGAGGGTCGTGGATGTAGGTGTGACAGCAGAGTATACACAGTATCGGGCGGCGCACCCGATCCGACGGATATCAGACCCAGCTGAACCGATCCCAGCGTTTGAGGATGAGAGGGGACGGGGACGAGGACGAAGAGCAGGAGGTCGAGGAGGAGGAGGAGGAGGAGGAGGAGGTGGAGATGGAGGTGGCGGAGGAGGTGGAGAGGGAGGTGGCGGAGGAGATGGAGGTGGAGATGGAGGAGGAGGTGGAGGAGGAGGAGGAGGATTGGGGATGCCGAGGCAGCGGAGAGGGAGAGGGGGACTACCTCTTCAGATATCATAGGGACCTTTGATGCAGGGAGGAGTGTAGCTGAGTGGGAGGGGGATGGAGAGAGAGATACTGGGGATCTGCGGGAGCATATGATAGGTTATTTGCAGACCCGGGTAGAGAGATTAGAGGCGGAGGTAGCAGCGAGAGATGTGCAGCTATTTGCACATGAGTCAGAGCTGACAGTGGTGCTGCGGGAGAGAGATACTGCGGTGGAGAGATTGGTCAAGTTGCAGGAGAGAGTCCGGACTGGTGCATAGGGGCCGTCAGGGGAGATTATGAGGGAGATGCGACGGGCTCAGGCGGAGATAGAGTACTGGCGGGGGTTATATGAGCAGGTGGTACCGATCAGCCAGCGAGCACTCAGTTACTCACAGATGCGGCAGGCCAGATCCGAGCGATCACAGAGGATGCAGAGCAGTGGTGGTGTGATGGGTCCTCTACGGCAGGAGAGATCAGGGGATGCAGGAGGGAGTGGGGGTTCGATGAGGCCTCCATGGAGAGATGGATCAGGTGGTGCCGGTACCAGTGGTGGAGCAGGTAGGGGTGGTGGTGGTACAGCATCTGGCCAGAGTGGCATTTGAGAGAGCATTTTTGCATACATGTGTTGTATCATTGTCTATTTTTTGGACTGTATCTTGGATGGCTCTTTGGTAGCCGATTTTGTAGACTTCATTGTACTCTGATATATGAGATGATATATATGAGGGGATCCCATATTGTGATGAGATGCATTTGATTATGTATGGATGTTTATGCATGATGATGATTTATTGCTTAGATGTATATGTGTACATGTATGCATTTGATGAGATGTTTCTTTTATGCATGTTTTTATGATGATTTATGATGTGAGATACTGACATATGAATGCAGGGTTAGATGTATTTGTTGTATGTGATTTGAGATGTAATGCTTTATGTATGGAATGCGATGATGATATATGCGTATGCTGGATTTTATGAACAGGATTTTTGATGTTTCCTATTGCAATGTAATGATGAGATGATTTATGTGATGATGTTTGAATGAATGATGTTATGTATGAATATGCATCTAGATGTGTTTTTAGATAAATGTAATATGGATAAACAAAATGTTTAAGTGTAAATGTTTATATGATAAACAAAATGTTAAATGAATGCATATGGATAAACAAAATGTAAAGTACAAGTGTTTATTTATGATAATGTGTTTTAAATGAATGCAGATGGATAAACAAATGTAAAGTACAAGTGTTTATTTATGATAATGTGTTTTAAATGAATGCATATGTAAAAGGGATACATGAGATGGTATAAACCAATGTTTTGTAAACAAATGGTGTTTTATGATTCTAAATGCGTTTTTAAATATGTTGGTAATGACAAATGATAATATGATAACTAATGGGGATAATAACTGCACCTTAATGTGATGATAATAAATGTAATGTGAAATGAATCCTAAAATGAGCATTATAAGATACTGTAGTAATGAATGAATGCATCTTTTTACTATAAAGAAATGAATGCAAATAATAAATGATGAAAAGTTTAATAAAAATGATAATGGATAATTGATATGAAATGAATGTTTATTAAATGATGCAATACAACCAAAGACAATTTGATCCCATGAATGAATCTAATTATTTATGATTTGATGAAAATGATTTTTAAATGAAAAGTAATGTCAATAATGAACTATATGCAATGTTTTTGAAAAATGACATGAATGGACATAATGCAAGATGTACCTAAATGCAAGGATGATATGATCATGAGGAATGCAAGGTTTTTAAGACTTTGTATGATGCATTGATGATGTATCAGAGTACTCGGTCGTGATTGTATCCAAGACCAGTTTTTATTAGTCATTTTTGCATGTAAAAGCCTACATATGAATGAATGAGTGGATGGGTGATATGCAACGGAATGCAAGATATAAACAGATGAGGTGAAATGACGATCCATAGTGCTCTATTTTCATCATTGAGCTTTAAAATTTTGGAAGAGAATACAAGCATCTTGACACAATAATTCAAGATGACCTGAGTATTTCTTTCATGGATTTTAATATAGCAAGTTAATACAAACGACGTGATATAAGGGTCAAGTCGACCAGAGTATTGCTTGCGGAACAGACAAGGATTATCTCCTTTTGTGCATGACTTGGATCGTCCTCCTTGATCTTAGGATGATCAGATCCTGAGACAAGTGCATACCGTACTAAGAAAATAAAAACCTTTATCCAATTTGGAGGAAGAGGAACCAAAGAATGAGTATTGTACCTGCAAACAAACAGCATATTTACATAAAGAATAAAGAATAGGGCTCCTTGGTAATGGTTCATGCCCATATGGTCGAGGTATACGCTGTAGTCAGCAAGCCGTAATGATCCATGACTGCATTTTGCATAAGATCACGTAGCTTGGTGAACTTCCCACGTAGACACCATTAGTGCATGCCCCAAAACTTCATCGGAAAGAATGTGCAAATGATACAAAACAATGCTAAAAGATTCCGATACAGATAAACGAATGATTGTACTCACAAATCAACCAAGTATTTGATAGCTTAACATAATTTTCTTGTCAAAGAAAACATCACTTTTGTCTTTGTTTTGGTAAGGAAGGATGCATCCTTGTTTTAAAGACAGTTTTGGATTGTTGATGTTGATGGTGTGGTTGATTGGTAAATGGTCATTGTGTGAGTAGTTTGTCACAATGTTTGTTTTGGTATCTGCATGGATGAGTATGTACAAGGTGTTGCCATGTTTTTGTGTGATTTTCGATGATTTTTCGATGTTTTTGGATTTTGTGAATCATTTTTGAATGTTTTTGGTATTTTGAGAGTCATTTTTAAATGTTTTTGATATTTTCTGATGATTGCCTGAATGAAGAGCGTAATGATATATAAGACAATGTAGAATCCACTTCCATCACTAGGGTAAGGGTATTGCCCCCAGTTTGTAGACCTGACTATGAAAAGGTGGGATGCTAGACGCATGGAGTACTTTCTTAATTGTAGATCAAATAACAAGCCATGGTTGGGATGGATGTATGTATGTGTGCATGAATGTGATCGCAACGGGCCTGAAAGATACTGGAGCCATTGCCTTCACGAGTGGTGCCTACTTGTCAGGTTTTCACCATCGTACTTACCCAAGGTGCCACCGGAGTGGTTGTTCACCGTTTGGATGCATGATTTTTCTTTACTTTTTTTTTTTTTTGAATGTTTTTGTATTTTCTTCAGGACATTTTCTGAATGTTTTTGGTATGTTTCTGATATGTAGGGGAGCCTGATGCTCTATACAGCTTAGGTATAAAACCGTTTGAGGTGCATGCTGTTGATTGGATCTGCGAGTGGTTCTCCATCTGATGTAGCCAACTGATATGCCCCGGACCCGAATACAGCAGTGACAACATATGGGCCCAACCAGTTTGATTCAAACTTGCCTTGATGTTCTCTGTTTGGTTGGTTGCGAGGATTCTCTCGAAGAACAAGATCACCTACCTCAAATGTACGAGATCTAACTCGGTGATTGTAACTTCTGCTCATGCACTGCTGATAGGCTTTGAGATGATTGTATGCATCTTGTCGCTTCTCATCAAGTAACTCTAAGTCCTGAAGACGAGATACTCTGTAGGCTTCATCATCGATGAGATTGTGCAAGGAAACCCGTAAGGATGGTATCTCGACCTCAATGGGTAAGATAGCTTCTGCACCATAGACCAATGAATAAGGAGTTGCACCTGTAGGGGTTCGAATGCTAGTGCGATATGCCCATAATGCTGGATTCAATTGAACACGCCAATCACGACCGGCATCATTGACTATCTTCTTGAGGATCCTCAATATGTTTTTATTGGATGCTTCGGCCTGACCATTGCCTTGTGGGTAATAGGGAGTGGAAAAGCGGTGTTGGATATGAAATTTCTCACAAAGCTCACGGACATCCTGATTTTTAAAAGGAAGACCGTTATCTATGACGATGGACATGGGTACACCATACCGGCAGATGATGTAATTGATGATGAATGAGGCGATCTGCTTGCCGGTGACTTGGGTAAGTGGAACAGCTTCGATCCACTTGGTGAAATATTCGGTGGCGGTAATAATGAACTTATGGCCGTTGGATGAAGATGGATGAATCTTACCCACAAGGTCAAGGCCCCATTGACAGAAAGGCCATGGTGTTGTGATTGGTTGCAGTTCCTGTGCTGGTGCATGTATCAGGTCACCGTGAACTTGACATTTCTTTCATTTCCTAACAAAGTAGTAGGAATCCTTTTCCATAGATGGCCAATAGTATCCAGCTCGCATGATCTTCTTGGCTAGTGATGGACCACTTGAGTGAGTCCCGCAAATTCCTTCATGTACCTCTTCCAAAGCCTTTGTTATCTCACCTTGTTCCAGACATCGAAGGAGAGTACCATCAAGACCGCGTCGGTATAGGGTTTTGGCAATAATGGTATATCGAGCAGTTTGGCGAATGAAGGTTTTACGTTGGTTATTTGATTGGTTGGGAGGAAGGGTATGATCGCAAAGATAGGTGTAGAACTCACCGTACCATGGGGATTCAGAACCGACAAGGTGACATATCATTTCGGATTCGGGGATATCATAAGCGGGGATCCAAAGCTGTTCTACCAAGAACTCGTAGCGTGTTGAATTCTGTGGAAGATCTAGGAGAGATGCGATGGTAGCCATAGCGTCAGCAGCTCGATTATGATCTCTTGGTATCTGCTCAAAAGTGATAGTAGTAAATGATGTCTTTAGAGTGTCCACCATTTGCTTGTATGGCATGATTTTATCATCTTTGGTTTGATATTCATCTGTTGCTTGTCGAATGACCAGTTGCGAGTCGCCATATACTTGTAGTTCTTGTAATTTCCATTGTATGGCTAATCTGAGTCCTGTGATCAAAGCCTCATACTCTGCTATGTTGTTTGTGCATGGAAATGTGAGCCTGTAAGACTTCGGGATGCTATCACCTTGAGGTGTGATAAACAGAATGCCTGCCCCCGAGCCATGCCTAGTGTATGAACCATCAAAATATAGTTTCCATGGCTGTGCTTCTGTGATCATGAATATCTCTTCATCTGGAAAATTGGAAATGAGAGGATGATCGCCTATGAGTGGTGCATCGGCCAACTGATCTGCAATGACCTGCCCTTTGATAGCTTTACGGTCCACATACTCGATGTCAAATTCACTTAGAATCATTACCCATTTGGCCAAGCAACCTGTCAATGCTGCTTTGCTGAGTAAATACTTGAGTGGATCAATCTTTGCAATGAGTTGTACCTTGTGTGTTAATAGATAGTGCCGCAATTTAGTGGCTGCCAGGATTACTGCTAGGCAAGCTCGCTCAATAGGTGTGTAATTGAGTTCATAGCCAACCAGTGTGCGAGAGATGTAGTATACAGCACACTCTTTTCCTTCTGCATTATGTTGTGCCAGTAGTACACCCAATGCTGTACTTGTTGCCGAGATATAGAGTAATAATGGTCTTCTTGGATCTGGTGGCATCAGCAATGGTGGATTCATGAGATAGTCTTTAAGCGTCTGAAATGCTTGTTGGCATTTGTCATCCCACTGAAAGCGTATGTTCTTGTGTAGCAAATGTGTAAATGGGTGACACTTATCAGCCAATTGTGCAATGAATCTTCAGATGGATTGAAGTCGTCCTTGTAGTGTCCTTAGCTGACTGATATTCTTTGGAGGTGGCATGTCCATGGTTGCTTTTACCTTTGCTGGGTCGACCTCAATGCCTTTGCTTGAGACAATGTATCCTAGAAGCTTCCCGGAGGTCACTCCAAAGACACATTTCTTTGGGTTGAGTCGAACATGATATTGTTCCAGTCTATCAAAGATTTGATCTAAGATGTGGAGATGTCCTTCTCTAGTAAGTGATTTTGCTAGTAAGTCATCCACATAATCTTCCATCATAGTATGCATCATGTCATGAAAGATGGTGGTCATTGCTCTTTGATAGGTCGCTCCTGCATTCTTTAGACCAAAAGGCATTACATTCCAGCAGTATGTGCCCCATGGACATGTGAAGGCTATCTTATGTTGATCTTCGGGTGCGATCTTTATTTGATTGTATCCTGAAAAGCCATCCATGAGTGAAAGCATGGCATGTCCTGCTGTCAGATCCACTATGATGTCGATATTTGGTAGAGGGAAGTCATCCTTAGGACATGCCTTATTCAGATCTCTGAAGTCAGTACAAATGCGGATGCCCCCTTTTGGTTTGCCGACTGGCACAATATTGGAGATCCATTCTGCATAATCAATTGGCCTAATGAAACCAACATCTAGGAGTTTCTTGAGTTCTGTTTTGACTAGCACTGCAATCTGGGGATGCATCTTATGAAGCTTCTGCTTGACAGGTTTGGCTCCTTCTGCGACGGTGAGGTGATGCATGACTAAATCAGGATCAAGCCCAGCCATGTCTGCATATGACCATGCAAAGTTGATCTGACGCTGCTAGAAGAACTCTATGAATTGAGGTTGTTCCTCTCGAGTGAGAAGAGATGCCAGATGTATGATATGAGGATTTTCAGGAGTCCCCACATTGTATTCATTAGTTTCCTCGATGAGAATCGTTGATCGTTCCTGTTGTGTACTAGCAGGGAGAATGTCAAACCCTTCATCCTCAGGCGCCTCAGAGAGGTTTTCACCGTTGGATACGCTCTTTCTTTTTACTTTTGTCAGATCAAACAGCGCCATAGTGTGGTTTTCACTGATAGATCCATGTTTTATTGTTATGTTTTTGCAGCTGAAGGGTTTGGCATCCGCCCCGAAGTATGCTACGCTATTAAGTTCAATGGCGAATCCAGCTTTGTGATCCCCGCTTGGTAGATTATCCCTTAATTCCAAAAAGTCAATGATAGCCTCATCGTTCTGGAAGAGGTCAAGACATGGGGGATTTGGTTGGTTCCATTCGATGAGTTCAGGGTGGATAATGGGCATTACTTCATCGATTAGATTAAGTCCGTTAGAGGTATCAGTGAGGGTTAAGACGTTATGGTGAAGGTCGTTAATGGTACTCTCCTTGTCAGAATCAGGCGTAGGATGAGACGTAGGGTCTGTGGAAGATGTTTCCAGCTCAGGTACCCAAGTGGTCTTTATCTGTGCTTCTCCGTAAACAGGGATGTCTTTGCGGGGTGGAGGTGGTGATGTGTCTTCCTCATCTGAAGTGTTAAGTTGCACTGAATCGAATTCCCACTCATGTGAGTCGGTCTCTGAATCACTCTCCAGCATCCGATTGCTATACCATACTGGGATGTCTTTGGAGTTAAACACGGCAGGTGTGATTGGTTTATGTATCCTTGTAGTGATCGGTGCTGCAGGAACCATGATGGGGTTTAAAGGATTTGTTACTGGAAGTATTGGTAATGGTGACTCAGTGGTTTCTGCTGGAACTACTGTTGCTATAGATGTTGCTGCGGGTTCTGATACAGTTGCTACTGCTATTGGTGTTATTGATGGGATTACTAGTTCGTTTGGTGGGATGATTGGTATTGTAGATGGTTGTGGTGGGTTTGTGAGCCTCGATGGGGCAGTGGGGATAGTGTTTGATGGTGCTTTGATTATGAAAGGTGTCCTCTTTGCAGTAGGTGGGCAAAATGGTTTGCTGGGTTTTCCTTTGAATCTGAGTTTAGGAAGGACTTCTCTTTCAAAGCCTAGGCCTGTATTACCTTTGGGCTTGAATTCTGGTAGCAGAGGTTCATGTCGTCCTTGTTTGCAATATCCCAAAGCACTTTGACCATCATATCCCATTCTTTGCATAATGAGGAGGCCTTTGCCATATTGTTCCGTAGGAAGTGTAACTTG
This sequence comes from Cryptomeria japonica, assembly GCF_030272615.1. Taxonomy (NCBI): domain Eukaryota; kingdom Viridiplantae; phylum Streptophyta; class Pinopsida; order Cupressales; family Cupressaceae; genus Cryptomeria; species Cryptomeria japonica. The sequence continues at coordinate 417,476,624 of NC_081410.1, forward strand.
CAGCTTGTCAGTGGTGATGGGATCTTTATAGATCCATTCCGCTAGGTCCTCATCTTGTGTTTCTTCCTCTTGACTCTTTCCAAGGATGAAAGGCGTTAAGGCACATGCTGGCGTGATCAGTGGTTGCTGGAGCAACTGCTGTGGTTTACCATGAGTTCTAGGAGAAGTGGGCATTTGTCCCACACAAAAGAGCTGACTCAAGTTGTATTCTCCAGGACCTTCCTCTGCGATTTTCATTTTAAGCTTTTCTTGCTTGGGTATAGGGGTGTTTGAACTGGCAAGAGAGGCGAGATTTACATATGATGTGGAGGAAATGGCTTCCCTATTATTAGGAACAGTAATCTCTGGTTGATGGTTGATATTATGGCAAAATGCAAAGGGATTTGCGTCGCCCAAGATTGTGACCTCTGCACCATTATGTGGGAACTTGATACATTGATGGTAGGTAGATGGAACAGCTTGCATGGCATGTATCCAAGGTCTACCTAACAATAGATTATATGGCAGAGGAAGGTCCAGAACCTGACAAATGATGTGCTTTACCACAGGGCCCACTCGGATTGGTAGTACCACAACTCCTTTGGATGAACGCTCTACATCATCATAGGCCTTGATGGTGATCTTCTTGTGAGGATCCACTGATTCTATTGCATATCCCAATGCTGTGACCAACTGTAGTGTACAAATGTTTAGGCCTGCTCCATTATCGATCAAGACTCACTTGATCCTGTGTTGGTTGACAAAGCCTTCAATGTGGAGTGAGGCGTTATGAGGTTGCTGGAACGAAGAGTTGTCACTTTCAGAAAAAGTGAGACAAGGTGATGACTTTAGATTTCCAACCATGGCTTGAAATTGGTCCGTATTTAAGTTTGCAGGGACTGATGCCTCTTGGAGTGCTTGATCCAAGATAGTTTTATGAGATGGTGACAGGCGTAATAGCTCTAAAATGGATATAAGCGCAGGCGTTTTGTCTAATTGTTCCACAAGATTGTACTGCTTTGGGATGGAGGTGGTGCCTTGTGGAGCTGCCTTGATGGTAACTTTGGCGCGACGCGTAACAACATTGCAATTTGAGGTGGGATTTTTGAAGGTGATAGTTGCAATTTGTTTACTGGCATCATACAGGTGATTGACAGTGTAATTATACGCAGCTTGCGTATAATCAGTGGTATCAGGACCTCGTCTGGACGTGGAAGGACCCCTTTGATCTTGCGATGGAAGTGGATTCTTGAACATCTGATGATCATTATTGGTTGTTTTTGGGTCATGCCCTTCAATTTCAATTTCTCCTCGGTCAATAAGATCCTGAATGAGATCTTTCAATCGGTGACAATTACTTGTCTTGTGTCCTCTTCCTTGATGGAATTCACAATGTTCAGTATCTCTCCACCATGCCGGTTTGACCTGAGGCTCATAATTTGATAACTTAGGTAGAGTGATCAAATTCTGAGAAATGAGTTGTCGCATCACTGTTTCAATGGGTTCCCCTAAGGGAGTGTATGTGCGTTTTTGTTTTTGTGGACGCGGTCTTGGTTCATCATGAGATGTGATGCGACCTTGATTAAGAGGAACATTTGTGTTATTTTGAGGTGGAGGATTTTGTCCTGCAAACCGAACCACAGGTTGTGCATTTTGGATAGTCCGAGCATCCACAACTCCATCGTTGACGATATTTTTGTTCTTGTTCCAGAAGTTCAGTTTATCGCTATTGAAGCGCGGGCGAGGACCATCTTTTGGTTCATTAAAGATTTTGATGAGTCCTTTCTTGATGAGTGCCCGTTCACACTTTATACCTTTGGTGATCATATCGTTAAAAGAATCTGTATCTTTGACATCCAGGTGAAATTCCATTTCTTCGTTTAAGTTGGAAATGAAAATTTTCACTAGTTCTCGTTCAGGTAACTGAAGAGAACGTCTGCTAGACATTTGGCGCCATCGTTGCAGGAATACTGAGAATAATTCACCTGGTTTTTGTTTGGTGTTGCATAGATCAGCCATGGTGATGTCGCGTTCAATATTATAAGAGTAATGAGATAGGAACTTCTGGATGAGTTCCTCAAATGTTCTTATGCCACCTGGTAGTCGGGAAAACCATGATGTGGTTGTTCCTCCCAAGCTTTGGGGAAAAAGGCGCATTAAGTATGTGTCTTCATATGCAACTTCGAGACAAGCGGAATGAAATTCTCGGACATGATCACGGGGATCTCCCTTTCCTCTATATTTTTCGAATTTTGGTGTTTCGAACCCGCGTGGAAAGGGTGGCATATAAAGATTCCTATCAAACGGATAGGGACAGATGTCGTTAAGTGAGAATGATTGGTCTTAACACCACTATGAAGTTGTTGGGCGAGATTCTCAACTTGTTGCCGCAACATCTCCATTTCATTAGGAGGAGGAGGTGGTGGGTTACCTCAAGGGATGTTATATCTGATGGGATCTCGACGCCTTTCCTCCTCATGGCGACTTTGTCTTTCTAATGCTTGTCTTAATTGGGCAAGATCAAAGTCTGAGGGGAGTTTGGCTCCTTCTTGAGCGAGTCTTAAAAAGTGAGCATCTGCATTGCTCCTTAGTATTTCATCAAATAATCTGTTAAAATGAGGATTATGCTGAACCCTTTCGATTGTTGAAGGAGTGGGTGTACCTGGGTTTTCATCATTCCCATTTCCTCCAAGTGCTTCTTGAAATTCATTGAGGTTGTCCTCTTCTTCCTCAATTTCTATTTCTCGTTGCCTTGATCGTGATCAGGTTTGAGCCATTTTGTTTGCAAGTTTGTTTTGAAGTTGATTGAAGATGATGATGAGTGGTGATGAAATGAAAGATTGATTGGTTGGTGATTTGTGTTGTATGTGGATCTCTAGCACTTTAAGGTAGATGTAACTGAAATTCCTTCTTTGAATTGCTTGCTTGTTTTGATAAGTTTTGATGTGATAAGGTGCAGGGAAATCTGAGATGTGTTACAGATTTAACTACCTAGCAATGAGAGGATTCACTCATGAACTAGTTTTAACCTGCGTAGATGTGTCTCTTAGGATGAGCTTATCCTAGATGTAGAAACAATCTAAAAAGTGATGTGATGTGTTTGATTTCAAGCAATATCTAAAAGAGACTTGGGACAAGAACCTCTTAATGTTTTGAGAATTGGGACGGATTGATGATGAAGTGATGATGTATGAGTGAGATGATGGATGAAAATGTTTTCAACTTCAATAAAAACTTTGTGTTACAAATGGGACAAACTCTATCTCTTCCCTTTCAGGCGTTGGTGGCACTTCTCGAGCTGTGTTGTAGGTGATACAGATGTTTGGGAAGAAGTTGGGATTAATCTTTCCTCCTTGATTTTTGTGATAACTCAAAGCTCTATATTGCATAAAAGCTCTGCGGTTCAATGATTCTGAATCAAACTCGTTTGTTTTACCTTGAAGGTATAGATGCATGTGATGTAGAAAGACTCTATGGGAGACAAAGATTTGTCGATTGATATAGAAGAATTTCCTCCTTTTGATCAAAGTCTTTGAGCTTAGTGGTCTCCTTTTCAAGGTGATATTCTGATGACACTTCTTCTTTCGCAAGATGTGAAGAATGGTCATAAAATGTGATTCTTTGTTGTTTGCACTGTGTTTTTGGTATTTTTAGTTGTGTTGACAGATGTTGGATGAATACTTTGTTTTTGGGATTGATTTTCTGATTTTTCTTTGACAAGAAAACAAAGCAAGCACACAAACACAAAATTGTAGCCTCAAAGGCACAAATGAGTATGGGTCTAGATCAACCCAATCCTTGGACTTGTTTTTGACCCTTCCTTTAGATTTATTTTAAGGTGTATTTCCAAAGCCTGAAGTCGGCTCAATTTGCACTAGGTCTGTATAACGAACACACTTCAAACACTCTTTATCCCTATGGTCAGATGGCCAGTTGTGATAAATTTAGCCCACATCTTGATATTTCTTCGACTTTGGTACTACATACCTTATGAATCCCGTCATGGCAGGTAAGGATGTGATATACTAAGTCTTGCACGAGCATAACAAATAGATGATCCCTATGATGGGGGAGTCACCACTTTTATCAAGCCACAAGTGACTTTTCAAAAAGCTATGTTTCTACTCAAGGAAATATGTATGGTGAGTATCTTGGGAGCAAAACCATCTATGCTCTTGCACTAAATTATACCTCAAATATCCTCAATCAATAGAACAGGTGGGCTACTACTTAAAGGTGTTTAGTCATGTTCGATGGCTTTGGACATAAGTTCATTCTGAAGTGACTCACTTAAGAGCCTTGTAACTGGTGGTGGGGCCCATTTGTCCTTTTGGCCAGTTACACTGTAGGAACAGCTATACCCAAGGCTACAGCTTTCGCTCTCACCTGATTTCTATAGCGGCTCGAAGGATTTACCGCTCGAGGTCATTCCCAAGAGTATCGATCCCTTGGCAGGCCTCTCTTAAAAAATAAAATTTTGAGTGTTACTAACACTTTTCTCTTGCACCTAGGACCACGAGAGCCAAGGGAGAGGATAGTGTGTGTTAGAAGTAGGTCCACCCGACTAACTTTTGTGCACAAGCGTGCCAAACACGAAATTCACTTGTTCTTTTTAATCCATCATGGCAATATGATCTAACTATTTGGAGATGTTGCTCCAACAGTCATGGTGTTCTTTTTAACTTCAAAGGCAATGTGTTTTGTAATCTAGAATTTTGAAAATCCTGGTCAACTTAATGAAAAATACGTTTTGCTTTGAAGGAAAATTTGTTTGCAAAAAAATCAAAAACAAGTGAATTGTTCTTTTTACTTGCCCAAAATTTGAAGTCTGGGTTGTAAATTCTTTAGTTTGATGCAAGAAAATGGAATTGTTGATTTTAAGCACCAAATAAAATGAGGCCTAACTAGAAAACAATGAAAAACTCTTTTTTGTGTTTTCAAGTTCTTTTTAAGCACTAAATGAAAATTTTTGTGATTTTTATTGTGTTGTTTAACCTGCACAAAGAAAAGAAACAAGTTAATAAAATCAATGCTCAAAGAGGGGGGCTTCCACAAGCCTAAATTCTGATTTTTGGGTTACAAGTCCATTTGGGCGACACTCTGTCGCAACAACGCTATTCTGTGTTTTTACAGAAGCGCTAATTAATACAACAGCGCTAGTCTGCGTGAGCAGAAGCGCTAATTTAAACAGTAGCGCTGAAAGAAAATAAAATCCCGAGAAGACAAAAGCGCTAGAATTGTGTCAATAGCGCTGAAACGGTGACAATAGCGCTGAAATGTTATCAATAGCGCTGAAACATTTTCAATAGCGCTATCTTAAGGTCAATAGCGCTAAAAGAAAGTTTGCAATAGCGCTAAAACGCGTTCAATAGCGCCGAAGCGCGACCTGTGTGACAATGCCCTCCTAAATGGCACAAGGTTAGTTTAAGATCAAACAACACAAAACACACAAGACATTAGAGTTAGTCAATCAAAAACCAAACACATGAAGGCATTCCAAGAGAGATACTAAAAGCACATGCTAATGAATCTAACTAAAGAAGTAAGACAATGAGATATCTCCAACTATCTCTCAGCATGATATTAGTTCCTTCTCCCTTGTTCCTCTCCTCTCCAAGTTCCAAAATAGTGTAGCTCTCAGCAGCTTTTTGCACTATGGATGCTTATGGAGGATTGACTAACATTCGTAGGTATAGGAGAATATTTTCCCCCTTGACTAACATTCGTAGGTATAGGAGAATATTGGGTAACAAATGGAAGACTTGTGGTAGGAGGAATGAAAGAAGAGGAGTTTCCCCCTTGACTAACATTCATAAGAATGATATTTTGTGTAGATGTAGCCATGATGTTTGATGTAAATGTGGGAACACTAGCCATAGGAGTAGTCAAAGGAATGGAATGGTTAACTTGAATAGGAGGTTGTTTATAACCTAGGGCTTTAGCACAACTCTTCATGAGCATAATATTAGAATCAACAATATGAGAAATACCACGCAAGATATCAACACCAAGTTTATCGCTTTGAACCATTCTCTTTAATCCTTCAATTAATGGGAGATCTTCACTTTTCGAGTATTGTTGACTCATCCATTGTTAAAGTTTTTCAAATTGATTATAAATCTTCTCCAATTGGTAAATGGAAACCCTAGTTAGTTTTTCCTCCACATCATAAGAATTATCTAAAGAATGAGGATAAACAGGGACATTCCTAGTATTGGAGAATCCACAAATATCCTCATTGAAAAACTTATCCAGATTAGGCTCCATGTCCTCAATAATTAGACCTTGTGAAGCCTTAATTCTACAACTTCTTCTCATGAGGATATTTTAGGTTAGACTAATAGTAGTAAAACTCATGCACTAACAGAGGAAAATTAAGAATTTTGAATCTTAATTGAAAAATAATTGAATAATGCAAAATTATAGGAAAAATTATTACTCAATTAAATGAACAAATTAATTGAAAAGAAGAAATCCCCTAGGGAATTGAAATTTAAAATTAGGATTATGTAAAAATAAGCTTGTAATTTAAAATTAAAATTACCCACTAGGAGATAGAAATTCAAATTTAAAACTAGGGTTGAAAATGACCTCTTAATTTTAAAATTTAAATTGGAAATTATAATGTTAAAACCCAACTTTGTTTTCAAGCTAAGACCAACCTACAATCAATATAATTTCACAACTCTCTAAATTTAAACAGTAAAATAGCACCGAAACAAGCTCCCAAAATTTGGGGAGAAAAAGTCGGGACCAAGAGGCTGCCACTTGGTTCGACCAACTTTTTGCCAAATTTTTGGGTAAGCAAGATATTGTAATTCTAAATCGAATTCCAGAAGGATGTGGAAATCCAAGATGTCTAGATGTGCAAAATCAGGCCTTGAAGGTCAAAATATGACATAATTAGGGGAATTGATGAAATGATTAATATAAAAAAGGGGCACACTTAGGCTTAAGATCACACTTTTATGATATGTAAGGGAATAAAAGATGACTAAAGATTTAATTAAATTAATTAAATGCTTAAAGGATAATTGAGAAATTGGAAAATGCACAAGATTAGCTTAAATTTAAAAATTGGGGTTTGTTCCATTAACCACTTAATTTTTAAATTTAAATTTGATATTTGATCCAAGATTATAATTTGGATTTTGAATTGGAATTAACAACAAATTTGAAGAGGGAAATTCAAAATTTAAACAACTACAACTCAATTTTATTTTATTTTTAAATTAGGGTTTTTGCAATTAACCACTTAATTTTAAAATTTAAATGTGATATTTGACTTGCAAGTTAAATTTTGAATTTTGGAATTGAATAATACTTAGATCTGAAATAATTAACCCAAATTATGCAATTCACAAGCTCAATTTTGAAAATGAAAATTAGGGTTTAAATGAAATTAACCTCTAAATTTTTCAAATTTAATTTGCAAGGAAATCAAACTCGTAAATGAAAATTTGAATTTTAAATTGCATAAACTCATATTTGAAAACAAAAATTAGAAGTAAGCATAGGACATGTCGGGTTCACCAAAATGTAACTTAGGGGAAAATTTTGATTTGGCAATTTGCAACATAGAAGGAGAAATCACCAAATGAATTTTTGGTTTGATGGATTTCCTTTACATTTAAAAAAGGGGAAGAATCCACTAGATTCAGTCACAAATCAGATAAGGATTGAATACTAAGGGGATTGATAAATTATGATGTATTTATCTCTCTTTTGTAAGTTGAAATGTTGATTTAGGGTAAAGTGTTGAAATTGAAGACAAAACTGAGAAAATACTAAGCTACAGATTCGGGATTCAACAATGCACCTGGATCTAAGAAATATAAGCTGATTTGGATCTTCCCTACAAATATTCCTTGAAAAAGTAGAAACTATCGTGTTGCCTCTTAGTCCTTTGAATTTTGCACGTGTCAAAAAGGGTTGTTCCATCTTTGCGTCTAAAGCTTAATTCCATAAGTAGAGTCACACACCTATTTCCTGCAAACATAAAGAAAGGGGAAAAGGTTGGGAATAGGCGCTTGCCTTTGGTCAAACCCTGGTTTTGGAATTAACCATGAAATCAAGATAAATGTAATTGAAATAACTGAAAGGAAATGTTCTCCCTTTGAGGGAGATATTGAATTATGACAAAATTGAATAATGATACCTCCTTGTGAAGTTTGTCTTGCCTCCACATGGAATTAGGGTTTCATGAAATATGATGTAGATCTCCACTTTAATGCTTGATCTTTGACTTTATTATTTCCCCAAGGCTTGAAGGAAGACTAAAAATGCTCAGTTGCTCTTGCATTCTTGAATTCTTGATCTCTTGTAATTTTGGGATGCTTGATAGTTATGTTAGATTCCTTGTAGATGATTGTGGATGTTCAAATGAGAGGGGAAATCCTCCTTATATACCTTCCCGTTGGATTCATTGGCTAATTTTTTGACATAGGCCGACACAGAGAGGAGAATCCCGCCTAAATTTGAATTGGGAAAAAGGGTTTAAAGTGGGCCCAAAATGAGGGGGACCAGGGCACCACACCCTAGTCCTGATGAGGACCAAGGTGCTATGCCCTGGTCCTGCCTTATTTTGGGGCTAGGATCAAGTGCACAATAAGTGAAAAGTCAAAATCTTGGTATTTGTGATATGTATGAGCATAATCAGGTCTTCAATCAAGCCAAGGGGAACAAACACTAAGGTGAAGACCCAAATGTTGTCAAAAATTGTAAGGGGTGCAATTTTAGGATGCTACAACATTATGTCCTATAAGGTAAAAAGTCATGTGTACATGCAAAAACCTAGTTCTCAACCCTAACCAAGCATCCCTATAAAAAAAATGAGTATCTATCTTAGGAAAATTTTTAGTCAACCCTAACCTAATGTGCAGTCAAACCCTATCAACAACATAACAAAACCTGACAACTACACAATTTTCAGTGTCACCTATGCAACTCTGAGATCCAACTATGCAACAGTTGTCAATTGTGCAACTCTTTAGAAGACCCCCCAAAATGCATTGAAAAACTTGCATTAAAAAGCCTAGAATTAAGTGCTCAAATCATAAATTGACAAGTTTGCATCAGGCTACATTCCTCTCGTCCTCTACCCTTCAATTACTATAGGTCCACATGTTCTCATCATGATGACTTTACCTCAAAATTTGTACCATCGTTGCCTAGCCTTCCTTTCTCAAGAGCTCCAAGTTCTCCAAAAGTGATTGTGAAAATGACCTCTTTTACCTCTCTCAAGCCTTTATATAGCCCTTTGGAGTGCCTATATGGATGTGCATGCTTCCCAATTTGTGTTGGTTGTGATCTTTTTCACCTTTTGGGACTTGTATCTTTAGCATTTGACCTCCGATTTTGATTTCATTCAATTTTTTGGAATCTTGGTATCAGTGTTGACAAATTGACCTCTAATTTTGATTTTTTGGTTGATTTTTTGAGGGGGCACCTGTGTAACCTATTGTGACTGGGGAAACCTTTAATGTGATTTTTCTTGGTTTTCTCTTTGAAACAATGCTCTAAATCACATTGTCTCAAAGAGAGAAAAAATGTAGACACTAAAAAATGGTTCAACATCTATGTCTGCCTTTTTAACATGTCCTTCTACTACATGTTTGGTCTTCACCATTCATCGATCTTGTGTCATTCTTTTGTCCTCTAATTTAATCATTTCCTATCAATTTGTTGTCATTTAACCTAAATTATCTTTCTTGGCTACTTGATTAAGCAATTTTATTAATTTATCCCATTTTCATGTTTGTTGATATCAATTTGTCCCAATTTTGATCTCGTGGTATCATTTTATCCCAATTTTTGTCATTGTGGCATCATTTTGGTCCTATGAAATCGTTTTGACCTAATCTTTATCCCTTGGTGTCAGTTTGACATAATTCCCTCTTAGGGTTAATTAATCATTCAATTAATTATCTCCTCTTATGCTAATATGTGCCTCTTTGGATTTATTATTTATTTATCTCTATTTCCCCTTTTCACAATTAAATCAATATTTAATTGGCTAATTCTAATTTGGAGTGAATTAATAAATGAAAATTTATTGATTCCACCTCCATTTCTAATTTCACTTCCAACTCCCCTTATCTCTTCCACTTTCCCTAATTTGCCTCAGTTAACTCTATCTCCTTCCATTTCACCCTCTACTTAGAAATGACACCTTCCCATTTCCATTTCACTTAACTCAATCTCTCCTTAAATCTTGTCCATTGATTGAAATTGATCTTGTTTGTCCATTTGGTTTTCTAATGCTATAAACAGATCTCTCTTTGCTCATTCTTGTAACCATATTTTCCTATCCTTATGATCACACTACTTAATCATCTTGCTTTCAATCATTTGTGCACTTAACCTTATTAAGAGCTACATATTATTAGAGGAGAAAGAAAGAGAAATGAAGCCACATCAAAGGAATGCAACTTGTTGATATTGTAGACACCTAAAATTGTCCTAGCCTAATTAAATAAATATTTTATTTATTTAATTATTTTATTCTAAGCCTTATATTAATTGAATATATATTTATTTATAATTAATTCATCAGTCCTCTTCTAGCCTCACCTCATTTAAATAAATATTTTTTATTTATTTAAATTATCCCTAAATTAAATAAATATTTTATTTATTTAATCGGCCTCACCTCTTCTATTAATTAAATAAATCTCTATTTATTTAGTTAATTCATTAGCTTTTCCCCTCCATGACACTCTTCATTCATATCTTAATTTACATCTAACCACCTTCTTAATATTTTTCAATTTTCTACACATGCCCCCTAATCTGAGCCAACCATTTATCCTTCCACCTCTTAATCTTAGCCCTCCATTTGTAGGGTTCTCTCAATATAAGAGGATCCTTTTATCCTTATCAATCCCTAAGACCCCTAATCCCAAATGTGATCATAATCTAAAAACTCTTGGACGATTAGATGACAATGAAAGAGATAATCACGATTCCCACCTTCATCCAAACCATCTACTCTCACTACAAACAATTGACAACCCTATTGCACACATCACTTCAAATGCATAGAAAAATCATGTGAAGAGAAACAGGTCCCTGCAAACCTACTATCTCTACACTCTTCCCCTTATCATCAAGACATTGTACTCTCCTGCCACTAAATCAATACTAGCCTATTGAGCCTCAAGCCAGTCCATACCTAGCACAACACCATAGGAACCCAAAGAGAGAACATGAAGATCCATTGAGGTGGTAAAAACTCCCAAATCCAACAAACAACCATGCACAAAGGAATCAACTGCCACCTTGGACCCTGTAGCCAACTCAACCTACCACCTATCACCTTTGTTTGCCACAACAAGCCTGCATAGCTCTACTACAAAAGGAGAAATGAAAGAATTTGAAGCACCTAAGTCAAATAGCACTGAACAAGAGACCACCTATCTCACCTGTGGTCTCAACAACTGTATCTTGGTGTTCGGTTTGATGGTTATCAACTACTACAAAAACACAATAGGATCTCCCTACATCACCTTCTATGGGCTCGAAAATTGGTAGTCTCTGTCTTGAAATTTGTGTAGTCCTCTAAGCACACTAAGAAATAATATGGCCTAGCTGACCACAAAAGAAACAATCTCTCTTAACAAATCCTCTACTCATTGGATGCACACTAGGCTGCTGAACATACCTTTGTTGGAAATATGTTGGGAACTTTGTGCTAGCTGAGAAGGAATAGGTCACCTATCATGTTGTCGACCATTATCTATATCATGTTGTGATCTAGCACCATGCACAAAGTTCTAACTTTTCCAAAACTACTTCCAGAATTATTGACTATTTCAAAAAGAAGGATAACTCCTAGCAACTTCTGAAGACTGTGGTTGTGCACCTCTTGCAACTACTCTAGGGGTTGGAGTACTAATTGATGCCCTCCTAAATGGCACAAGGTTAGTTTAAGATCAAACAACACAAAACACACAAGACGTTAGAGTTAGTCAATCAAAAACCAAACACATGAAGGCATTCCAAGAGAGATACTAAAAACACATGCTAATGAATCTAACTAAAGAAGTAAGACAATGAGATATCTCCAACTATCTCTCAGCATGATATTAGTTCCTTCTCCCTTGTTCCTCTCCTCTCCAAGTTCCAAAATAGTGTAGCTCTCAGCAGCTTTTTGCACTATGGATGCTTATGGAGGATTGAGATTGTAGAATAGCTCCAAACATGAAATGAAAAGCTATTTTAATGCTAAAATGATATATTTTAACCAAAAGACAAAAGACTAGATTGTTTATGCTAAAATGCTCTCTAAAATGGCTATAGTCTAAATGCTTACAAGTTTTCAGGATCTGGATTATGAAGGAATGGGCTCTATTTATAGGAAAAATGGAGCAATGGATGGCCAGGATTGAAAGGTTTAATCAAGGGTCAAGCTTGAAAGTTGGGGATCCATGTGCACAATTTGCACCAATGAAATGGTGACAAGTGTCAACATAGGGTTGGGTTGAAAGAAGAGGTTGGAGGCATTAAAGGCCTGAGAAGACCTCATGGTTATCTAAAGGCTAAGGGTCAAGTCTAAGTTAGGATTACCCACTGGATTAGGAGTTAATGCAAGGATAAACCTTTGTGCAAATGATTAAGAGATAATCATGGTCAAAGCATTAAATGCTTTATGAGACCCTTGGGTTGGATAGAGGTTGAGTCAAAACAAATGTTTTAACCATGTGGGAGGGTTTGGGTTAACCATTAATGGTTATTGGAGACTTTGTGGATTAAGTGGTTGAAAGTTGGAAGCCTTTAATGGTTTTCAAAGACTTTGGGGTTTTTGGTGGTTGAAGGTTGAAAACCTTCAATGGTTATCCAAGACTTTGGGCCATTTGAGAAGTGACTCCATTTTGCTTAGGAATGTGACAATAATTAGGGGATGGATTAAGTTAATTAGGAAGGGGTTAGAAGAATCTAGAAGGGGATTAGATTTTGCAAGTGGATTTGGTGGGTGAGGGAAAATAGGATTTTATTAAAATAAAAATTCATTTATTTCAAAATGTGTGCAAGTTGCATTTGTAGGAAAATGCAAGTGGGGTGGGGATAATGATTTAAATAAATGTTTTATTTAATTTATTTAAAAGAGGAAAAGGGGGATTTAATTAAATAAATAGATTTTATTTATTTAATTGATTTGTATTTGGTTTAATGAATTAATTAAAATAAATTGAATAATTTATTTAATTAATAGAAGAATGTTTGGGGATGAATTAATTAAATATTAATTTAATTAACTGATGGCTAGTGGATTTTTAATCAAATAAATAGCAAATATTCATTTAATTAAAATGGACAGATTTATGTGACTACACTAATCATCTACAAACCTCATGCACCTCCCAAAGCTAAAGTCAGGTTCTCCTTGACCAACCATGCCTTTTCTACAACTACCTCCAAAGTCTTAGTGTCGAGAAGTCAAACCCCTCCACTGATGCGATCACTAAGACCCCTAACAAAATGTTGAATCAAGATGGACTCATCATTTTCTATCCCAGTGTACTGCTTAAGATCAAATAATTTATGCTCATACTACTCAATTGTCATGTTTCACTGCCTCAAATCATGAAACACATCTGGCTTTCTCTACCTCCAATAATTTTACAAGAATTGGACATGAAACCACTCAAGAAACAACTCCCAAGAAGCTTTTGCAATATCCAAATCCAACTTATACTCCTTTGTGTGCCACCATGTAGACACAAAGTAATGAAGATGCATGATCACACACCTAGCCTTAGTGTTACTACTATACCGATGCATATAAATACACCTACCCATATCTAGAAGCCAAGTCTCTGCCTCCATGCCACTGTTAGAACAATCAAAACTAAGGGGACATGATCTCAAAAGGTCTCTCATATGACTATTTGCAACTACATCCTGATCCATAATAGAATCTACTCTCCTATGAGGTGAACGTGGCTTCTCTCTCTCCTAACAACCAAAATGGTGAGACTCCTCCTACTGATACTCCTCATGTCTTGGTCCTAAGTGACCAAGAAGATTCTGAAGCACATTAACCAATTACGGGATCGCATTACCACCCTGCTACTCCTCATCGTGTGACACCAGAAACCTCGGGTTGAGGATTTTGTCGAGTACCCATATGACCACCATGACCATGACCTCTACCTCTAGCAAGCATCTTTTCTAACTAAGATGCAAAAGAAACTATAAACGAAAAGCTAGGGCAACAAAAATAAATAAAATAACAAGTAGGGATAAACCACTGGGTTATCCCATGTGTAGACACCTAAAAAATGTCTCCTCAATCACACACTAATTGTTTGTCCTAATTAATTAAGTCAGTCTTTAATTAAGCTAATTCTTCTTCTGAATTAACTCAATAATTATGATTCATCTTACTAATTATTCAATTTATATCCTTTAATTAATTGATCATTAGCCCCCTTCTCAAATATTATTTAAATATTAATTATTTAATTAATTACGATCAATTCACTTAATTGAATAATCTTTATTATTTAATTTATCCTATTTCTAAATATTAAATAGTTTTATTTAAATTATTTAATTAATTAACTTATTCCTCCAATCCCCCAAATTCAAATTTCAATTAATTCTATCTAATTTCATTTCTCTCAAATTCACATTTCACCAAATCTGCATTTCAATACATTTTAGTTAGTTTCATGTGCATTTCAGCATTCAAAAATCAAAATTAAAATCCAAATAAGAATGAAATTTAATTTCAATTCAATCTCCTACAACACATGTTGAAAATCCTGACTAGTTGATCAAATTAGTTAACTAATTGGTTAACTCTGTTAACTCTCCATTGTCCCCTTTTCACTCCAAATCACCTTTTCTGATTAATCAATCAATTCAGTCTTCTCTTCAATCAACTTAGTCAATTGGATAATCTACTCAATCCACTAATCAATCAAATGAGTTAACAAATCAATCTATCATGTTTATAGATCAATCAATTCACTTAACTAATCAATCAACACTTCAGTTCAATATCTCACCTAATCTGTCTAAAAAATCTATAAATACAAGATCATTTTTTCAATTCAATCTAGAATCATAGAATTATAATCTTTGAAGTAATTGTCTATGTTATGTAGGAATTTCAATGCAACACTTGAGAGCCATCCTACGTCCACAATTTGGAGAAGAGCAATGGAAGCTTTGTCAAATCGATTGAGGGAGTCTTAAATTAGAACTCATTTCAATTAAATTGATTTTGCATTATTTGATTGTCATTTAGGAGCATTACTCATTAGATTAGAGTTGTGATTCGCTCTTAATAATATGATTATTCTAGAAATGATGAATTTACCCCTAGGAAACAATGGTGAACTAACAACCTTTTTTAAAACTCTCTGGAATGTTTTTCGTGATTTATAGGCTTTGCATAGATTTTGAAGGAATTGATGCACATTTGTATATGCGGTAATTCATATTTGTTCACAATAATGTGCATTTGTCCTGACAACAGTTCACACTTGTGCTGATAATAATTCACATTTGTCAATTTTAATTTGCATTTGCAGGGATAGTTTAAAATTTTAATTTTAAATGTCATTCTTACTTTTCATTCATTTCATTGACAAACCATAAAAATCTTTCAATTCTGGACAAAATTATTTTCATGCATAAGATGCATCTAACCCTATGGCAAGAAGAGTGACCTTCAAAATTTCAGGTTCTAGAAAGAGAAAGGAACACAAAAGACAAAGAAGAGCACAACGATGGTGGATAGGAGCAGAAAAGAGATTTCAAGATCTCAAAGAAACAACTGACTTATCTTGATATTATCACATTGTGCACAAGTACTTGGGCAGATTCAATGTGTTTGATGACATTGAGATCATGGAAAATTTGATAATAGATTCATCTCACATCAGATTTGATTAACTCTATCTCTTGTCTTTTATTTATGTGTCTTAGTTCGCACTTGTACACAGGGAAATTCACTTTTGCTCAGACATCAATTCACATTTGTGTAGACAGTAATTCACAATTATCTACGCAATAATTTGCAATTGTGTAGAGGTCAATTCACATTTGTGCAAAGGATGATTCGGATTTGTCAAAATCTAGTAGAGCATTTCGGTTCCATCTTTTCCTGATTATTTGTCATTAAAAGATTTTGTTTGTGTAGCTTGTGAAGTCAAATCTCTAACCGAAGGACAAATTAGGCTTGTAGCCCAAAATATACTAACATCTTTATGGTTTTATTTTTTGCAGGGATAGTTGGACCTATTTTAGCTAATATTTACTTTCGTTCTTTTAAAAAGAACAACAAAAAAACCTGTTTTATCTCATCATTGCTACGTCAATTAAAATGAGCAACATGCTTTTTTGGAGAAACATCTCCAAATAGTTTAGACAATTTTGCAATGAAGGTATAAAAATAACTCTGGTTCTCCATGTTTTCAAGGTGATAGGCATATGCTTTCCCCTTAACTGGGTGACCAAAAATCCAAACCCACATTTCTCATGCATTCTGTCAATTTTTCATTAGAATAAAACCCTTTGAAGGTTTTCCTCTTAAGTAGCCCATAAGGCCATGTGAGAGGGAATGACCTAAGTGGCAATGACTAAAGCCAAGTAATCCAAGCCACTATAAATAAATATGTTTATGATGAAAATTGCAAGCGATGAGTGTTACATGTTGTCACAATGGTGTCATGCCTCCCTCAATGTCTTATGCCATGTAAAAGTTTGTAGAGCGTAACCTCTGCAGATTGGGAGACCTCCTTTAACGGAGTGGAAAATGGTGTTGATTGTGACCACTTGAACTAAACCCTGACTAATATCCTTAGAAATTAGAGGCCAATCTGAGTAAGTAACCAGACACTTATATTATCACAAAGCAAGGGTTGGGAAGAATCTATCCCCAAGAAACTCACCATATATCTCCCAGGATAATGAGCCAAGTGAGGAGCAATTCTCTTTGGTTTAATTTCCGAAAAAAGGCAAAACAATGTGTACACCCTAGGGTGTGACAGGGTTGTTTGAGCTGACAAAGTATCAAGATGGGGGTTGTGGTATTATTCGTGACCTTTTGACCTTAGTGGAGTCTGACTGTTGTATGATCGAAAGATGAAAACTTATTGAAAATAAAATGGGGTCTTGAAAAAGATCTCAATATGTATGAGGGTTTGAAAAAATCCTTTGAACAATACTCTCTTTATATCATATTGGTTTTCTTTCTTTGTTGTTGTCTTTGCTACATGATCAAACTTTACAAAGCAGAATATCAACCAAGTTTTGTCAAAAATATCAACAAGAATCTCAAAACTCAAATAAAACTCCAAGTATCAACATCAAAATCAAAATCAAACATTGTAAGATTCAAAAAAATGGAAAATATTATACCTTTTATGATCTTAGGTCCTAGGCATTGAGTCCATGCATAGTCTCTTTAGTGTCCTCATATTGCACAAAGTCCTTGCATAAGTCCTCACTTCATGTAGAAATGGCTTCAATCTTTGTCAAAATTGCATCCATTTAGTCGTTGCATTGTCATCATCCAAGTTCATCTTAGGACCCACTTTAGTCGTGGATATCACAATAAGTTGCATTAGAATCTATATCACAATAGGTTTCAAGGTTAACCCTTGCATACTCTACATTTCAGTTCATCACTCAATAGAAGTCTTAAGATCATACCTTTTGCATCGGTTTAAAAGGCGATGGTGATTTCCCATTTGAACAACCCAATCTTGGGCCAGACAATGATCACTTTAAAATAATTGATGGTTTGGATAATCTTTCTTGGGAAGTGAGAATTGATCTTCCCCAATACGAGGAAGTCAAAGCTGTCATAGATGATGAAATTCAAAAATTTGTCCACCTCGAGGCAAAACTAGAAAAAGAAATCAAAGAACAAAGAGAAAAAGAAGAATTTTGACAATTTGTTGAAAAACTTTGGCAGATAGTCCAATTCCTTTTCAAAGTCATCATTAGAGTGTCGTCATCTATAGATTGCATACATAGCTAGTCCATGCATAATAATTTGCATTTATTTTAGTATACCATTTGCATTTTAGAGAATCAAAGTCATAGAGAGTCAAGATCACTTTGGAGATACATTGATGCCATTAACAAGATCATAAAAAGTTGAGATGGATCCAAACAATGACCCCTTGGTCAATCCCACTTGGAATATGGATTTATTCACAAATAAACCACCACAAGGTAGAAGACCTGCAATGTTACCAACAAACACCAACATGACGCCTTCCATAGATAAAATCCAACATAATCTAACACAAGAAGAATTGGAGGTAGCCCAATAAGATCCAACACTTCTCATAGTTTTGAATGCACTCATCAATAATGATAGAGGTTGATATCTCGCACTTTTAGTTCAAAATGGGGCCAAGTTGCCTCCAAGTGTTGATGTTTTGGCAATCTTGCCACTAGGAGTAACATTGACCCAAAATGTAACTCAAGCAACAACAACTCACACTATAACCACTTCAACTCAATCAACAATTGCATCTTCAAGCACTAGTCTCACATGTCAAACTGCACCAAGTTTTATATCTCAAACAATGTCAAGCATGTTGAATACTTCAACCCAAGCTACAACAACCATGGCTCAAAACACTATTTATAGAAGTACATCTCAACCTACAATATTAGTTGCCATTGGATCTACATACAATGGTCAGAATGTGAACCAATTAGGATCAACAAGAATTAATAGTTCAAGTTAGCCAAATGTAAATGCACAATTTGCATATTTCACACCACCTAGTTGAATTCAAGGCACACAATTACATGGTCAGGAAACATTTCAACAAACTCCGAGATAATTAAACACTATTCCTTTTGTGGAAAACACTTATAGGGTCATCACACCTTTGACCCAAAAAAAGATCTTGGCTCAACAAGTAGAGAATCTCCAAAAGCAAATGAGCAACATGCAAACAGTGAATGACAAGAAGAACTATACTATGGAGGATCTTTGTCCTTATCCTTTTGATAGGACTTTGTATATGCCACCTTTTCCACAACATTTTGAGACACAAAGGTTTGACAAGTATAGAGGGAAAGGTGATCCTCGGGATCATGTTAGAGAATTATTCACAACATGTATAGAAGTATCCCATGAAGACACATACGCAATGCACCTATTCCCCTAAAGTCTTGAAGGGACAGTCTTAGAATGGTTTTCACATTTACCACCTAAGATTGCTTCATGGGGTGAGTTGGATGACCTATTCATCACAAAACTTTCACACAACATAGACAATCCAATTACCCTAATGGATCTATGTGCAACGAAACAAAAGGAAGGTGAAGCATTTTCTACGTTCTTGCAAAGATGGAGAGCTATATATTGCAGGTGTCTCAGTCACATTCTCAAAGTTGAGCAAGTAGACATTTTTACTAAGAACCTTGTTCCCCAAGTCAAATATCCATTGCAAATTTAAGGTTTAAGAACTTTTAAAGAAATCACAGAAAGACGCATAAAGTGTGAAAAAGGCTTGTTAGAACAAGGAATACTGAAACACCACAAGGATAATGGACCAGCCATAAATACAAGCAATGAAAAGCCAATGTTTTGGGCTAAAAACAAGAATGTCACAAATGATGGGGTTGTGGATACCCGAGTTGTCAATAGAGCTCAACCAATGGTATCACTTCAAGGGCCAGTTGATTCTTTCAATAGGAATCAAACTCAAACCAACAATGGAAATGTCAATACAATTCAATCAAGCAATCCAAGATCCCCAAGGATCAGTACACCTAAAAAGAACTATAGATCCCTTGGAGAACCAATTGAGTCAACTCTCAAGAAGTTGTCACAAAATAATGCCATAAATTTTCCAGAGGCTTGTCCATATGAACCTGGTCCATTCAATCCTTCTTGGTGGAACAACGATTTTTATGAATACCATTGTTCCAAAGGCCACACAACAATAAGTTGTTACAAACTTAAGACCCTGATACAAGACCTCATTGATCAAGGGGATATCACTGTGGATGGTAACAAAGGATTGGCCAATTCAGACCACACCATATTCAAAGACCCATTTATTAAGAATGATAAGGGAAAAGATTCAAGCTCGGGGACATAGAATAACACTGCAAATTATACCAATGTAGCATATGATTATATAATCAATGTAATAAATGCAAGAGATGTGATAGTGGCCACAATTACCATCAACCCAAGGAACTGAGATTGTGTAGTTATCACCTGTAGATCAAAGGTCACATTACAAGGTGTTCCACCTTACACTTCTCCACCAACAAGAAACTATAATATGGTTGACTAGATAAGAAAGAACCCAACTCAAATTTTATTATTTTAATTGCTTCACATCTCACCAGCTCACAATGCAATCTTAGACAAGGCACTACAAGAATCTGTTGTTGCTCGTGACATAGATGAAAATTCATTCCAATCCATGGTTGGAAATTTGGCAATTTCCAAGGTAGCATTTATAGAGCAAGATGTACCAATATATAGGCCCATGCACAATGATCCTCTTCACCTAGAAGTTTTTGTTCATAAAAAGAAAGTCAGAAGAGTGCTAATAGATGGTGGAGCTAGAGTCAATATATGCACTCTAAATTTGATCAAGGCTTTGGGATACTCACAACATCAAAGCATATGGTGATGAAGAATGTCCATCTAAGGGTATAGTGACATTGCCTATACAAGTAGGACATGCAGACTTTCATCTACCCTTTCCCCTTCAGGTAGTTTTTTTTTAAATTTTTTCTTCTTTGCATCTTCCATGTGGCAGCATGGCTCACATTTTTTCTATTTTTCTTTTTTCCATTGTCAAGGAGTTGAGAGATGTTGACAGCTCTCTCTATTGGTGGGCCCGCATCTCTAAAAGGTGTGTTGGCAATTTGGAGGAATTGATTATGTCTTGCATTGATGTTTGTCATTGATGGCAACACCAGCTACTCTAGCTGCTTTGGTTGTTTACCAGTATCTGGTTGGTCTCACTAGGTTGTTTGCTTTCTGGTTGGATTAGATCATGTTGATCTGGTATACTCTGGTATGCCTTGGTCTGAGGAATTTCTTTGGATTGGTCATTCATGTGTTTTGATGTGTATCACATTCAGTTGGTTTTGATTTGGTGATCAGATACTATCGTGTATGGTGGTAAGCTTGGTTTGTTGATCCGGTGAGGGTTTCACCAGCAGAGCTTTGATGAAGATCTTTTAATATTATGTATAAGTGGTGTTGGTGTAGCCTCTAGTAGAGATTCAGGATGTTGATGGTGATCATGTTTGAGACTTGGCTGATTGGGATCATTGCTTTAGCATGTGTGGACCTAAATTGGGTCCAATACTATCTAGGTTATGGACTGGTATTTGTAACGTGTTGGTTGATGTTCCTGATGCGTTATCGGTGGGATTTAAGGATTGGATTACATTGTTTTTGGCCTAATCTGACTTGGTTGATCATTATATTGTGGGTTTAAGTTATGAATTTATTGTATTATTTTTTAGGTGGCCAACCTAATTGTTTAGGTCCCAGGTTTAAGATCTCATTGTAGATTATGGGATATTGTATGCAAGCGAATAATGTAATAATCATTCATGTAGAGGATTTGGTTGATCATTGGTGATCGAGTTGGCTTTATGTAAGAGGATTAAATCCTCTAGTATTGATCTTAACTGGAATTGTACTCAAGCATGGGAGATGTTATACTTGCAGTTCAATCTTCATTTTGGATCGTTGTTTGATATTTTATGTAGTCATTGAGACTCCTTTTGTGATGAGAAGTGTGCTTTAGGTTATTGACCTTCCTGCATATGTGGCCCCTTATTGTACTATTTATTCATCTAATTAGTGGATAGATATTGTGGGTCTCCAATCCCACCGTGGTTTTTCCTCTTTGAGTTTTTCCACGTATAAATCTATGGTGTTATGGTGTTCATCTTTGTGATTACATTGTTGCTTATTGTTGTATGCTTTTATGTTTACCGATTGATAAGTTATTGTATTAATAAGGTTAAATTTCTCCATTCTGGTAGAACACTGATTCACCCCCGCCCCCTCTCAGTGTTCTTGAATTCCAACAATTGGTGTCAGAGCCTAGTGCCTCGAAGGAAGTCTAACAGCTTGAGGAAGATCATGTTTCTAGAATCTATGGAGATATTTTTAAGGAAAGAACTTCAAGTATCACTTGAAGACTATGATGTTGAAAGATTGAGGAACATGAAGATGCAAGACTAGTTGAGATCTATGAAGGAATTCATTTTTACCCTGCAGGAGAGGCTGTCATTTGTTCAAGCTAGGAGGAAGGAACTTTTACAAAATCAGGATGATGAAGAGAAGGATGCCCTTAAGGA
This sequence comes from Cryptomeria japonica, assembly GCF_030272615.1. Classification (NCBI taxonomy): domain Eukaryota; kingdom Viridiplantae; phylum Streptophyta; class Pinopsida; order Cupressales; family Cupressaceae; genus Cryptomeria; species Cryptomeria japonica. The sequence goes on from NC_081410.1 coordinate 417,498,929, forward strand.
ACAATGTCAGAAGCCGAGTCAAGAGAATATGGTCATGAGGAATGAAATGCAAGCCCTAACTATGAGGATGTCAAAGGAGATTGAAGACCGAAAGAAGAATGAAGAAAATATTGCTATATCTCTGAAAGATGGATCTGAGGAATGCATTAGGTTGGTTCATGATAATGATATGTTGAGAATTGAATTAGTGCAGTCACAGAACAATGAGAAAGAATTGGAAAGAATGGTAACAATCCTAAGAGATGATCTGATTATTAAAAATGAGTACAAAGATAGGTGCAAGGTTAGTTTTGCTAAGCTTGATGAATTATTGAAGGATCAAAGAGACATTGGAGACACTAGAGGTCTTGGATTGAGCATGGAGAGAGCTCTGACACTGTAAATGAAGATCAGAGGTCAACCAGAATCAGAGGTCACTGGCAAGGCAGCCCAATGTATATAAATTTAATAGTATATGCTTTATTTATAATATATTTAGTCATTTGGCTAGGCATTCTAGAAATAGAACAAATCATAATAATAATCCAGTTCCCAGTCAGTGTTCAAATTGTAAGAAGTATGGTCATAGGACATAAGATTGTAGAATGAATGTAAAATATCATGCATGTGGAAAGTTTGGACATATGGCTAATCAATGCAAGTCAAGGAATGGTCAAGGTTACAGTAAGCCAATTCAGAAGAACAATATCACTTGTTGTGCATGCAACAAAGTGGGACATATTACTAAATTTTGCAGAAGTAAGGTCCTACCGGTAGGAAGTGACAAATCTAATAAGAAGGGAAAGCAGGAGGTTGATGGCACTTAGAAGGAGCATGAGAAGAAGTGGGTTATGAATTCTGAGGCTCAACTATCAGTCAATTGCCCCATATGTTCATTTGGCTTAAGGGTATACCTCGGTTACTCAACCGACAGAGTAGAATGTTCCTGCACCGGCAGGGAACTCATCTGGTAACTAAGGCATTTGCCTTAGGGGGAGACAAATTGATGACAGGTCTTGCATTTCCCCTGGTAGTGGTATGAAATCCTGCTTCAGATATTTGGAAGTCAGTTTGCAGGTTAACCGACAAAGATTTGTTGGATCTTTGATCTTGGATCTAGCTTGGTTTACCAGAGAAATGATTTCATTGGAAAGTTTGATCCTAAATGTGAAGAAGAAATATTTCTTGGTTATTCTAATGAAAGAAAAGAATATAGATGTTATAACAAGAGATTACAGAGGATTGTAGAGAGAATTGTAATGTCAAGGTGGATGAGCTGAATAGAGGTCAAATCAGAATTTATGAGCAAGAATCGGTAGTGGAAATGGTCTTAACTAAACTGGTAACACCTTTACTGGAACAGAATGCAAAACCAGTTACTCCGATAGTATCAGAAAATTCAACAGTAACTGAAGATCAAGGAAGAGGAATAGAAAATCAAAAGACTCCTTGGTATGTAAGGTTGAATCATTCAGAAGATCAGATAATTGGACAAGAAGAAGGTTGGCAGCTGATGAGGTATGCTTAATTTCTTTAATTGTACTAGCATCAGTTATTGAAGCTTGTAAGGATGAACGTTAGATGAAAGCTATGAAAGAGGAATTGGATTAGCTAGAAATGGACAACACATGGACTTGGATGTTATTGACTGGTTTGCAATGGATATTCTTAGAAGGAAGGAATTGATTATGTTAAACCCTTGCTCTGATAGCTAGGATTTTCAAATATTTTCAAGGATTATCTGGTATGGTTTTTGTTTATGATGACTTTAAACTTTGAGCATGTTGAGATGTAGATTGGGTTAGTGATATAGGTAGCCTGATAGGCTCATCTGGTGAAACTTTCTTTCTTGGAAAGAAACATGTTGCATGGATCAGTAGAAGCAGTCATGTAATTCTTTATCTACTATTGAAGTTGAGTATGTTGTTGCTGCTACTAATTGTACACAATATATATGGATCAAGCATATTCTAAAGGATATAAAGCTGGATTGTAATGTAGTGGTAGTTATTCAATATAAGAACTCTGCTACTATAGACATATCAAAGAATTTGATATTTCACTCTAAGACAAAGCACATATCTATCAAGTATAAGTTTTTGAAGGAGAAGGTGGAAGCAAATGAGGTCAGATTGGTTTGAGGAATCATTTGAGGATTTGAGTGATAGGTTGAGAGATTTTGCCCCTTCGATAGAGACCTAATTGATGCTATTTGGCATCATTTTAGTATGCATTATCACAGCTATTGTTTATTCCGAATTGATGTGGTGATGCTACTACATTGGGGGAGTAGTTAGTCTTGTGATTCAGTGGTTTATGTTTTTGCTTTGATATTTATGTCATATTTCGTGCATTGATGTCAAGGGGGGAGAGATATTCATGTGAAAAACATAAGGAGTTATATACATTAGGGGGAGAGATACTTATGTGTAATATAGAGCTTAACAGAGATATCAGTCTAAGGGGGAGATTATTGGCACAAAGAGGAGGAACATAATTTCAGAGTGGTTGTATCCCATTGGGGGAGTTTGGTTCAGATCTATGGATGGTTAATTGGTACATAATCTCATTATCATATCATTTTGTGGGAGATTGTTGGTTGTCTTCCATTGGGGGAGACTTGTTTGGCATTTCTTGGCACTTGGATGTTTTTCACATCTAGTGTTGCCATCAATTCCAAAGGGGGAGATTGTTGGCAATTTGGAGGAATTGATTATGTGTTGCATTGATGTTTGTCATTGATGGAAACATCGATTGCTATAGTTGCTTTGGTTGTTTACTAGTATATAGTTGGTCCTGGAAGTGTGTTTTCTTTCTGGTTGGATTAGATCATGCTGATATGGTATACTGTGGTATGCCTTGGTCTAAGGAATTTGTTTGGATTGGCCATTCATGTGTTCTTGATGTGTATCACATTCAGTTGGTTTTGATTAGGTGATTGGGTGTTATCTTGTATGCTGGTAAGCTTGGTTTGTTGATCCGGTGAGGGTTTCACCAACAAATATTTGATGAAGCTCTTTTGATATTATGCATAAGTGGTGTTGGTGGGACCTCTAGTAGAGATTCAGGATGTTGATGGTAATCATGTTCAAGACTTGGCTGATTGGGATCATTGCTTTAGCATGTGTGGACCTAAATTGGGTCTGGTACTATCTAGGTTATGGATCGGTATCTGTAACATGTTGGTTAATGTTCCTAATGTGTTACCGACAAGATTTAAGGATTGAATTACATTGTTTTTGGCCTAAGCCAACTTGGTTGATCATTAGATTGTGGGTTTAAGATGAATTTATTGTATTATCTTTTAGTTGGCTGACCTAATTGTTTAGGTCCCTGGTTGGTATAAATATGATCTAAGATCTCATTGTATATTATGGGATATTATATGCAAGCGAATAATGTAATAATCATTCATGCAGAGGATTTAGTCGATCATTGGTAATCGAGTTGGGTTTATGTAAGAGGATTAAGTTCTCCAATATTGAGCTTAACTAGAACTGTACTGAGGCATGGGAGATGTTATACTTGTAGTTCAATCTTCATTTTGGATTAGTGTCTCATATTTTATGCACTCAGTGAGACTCCTTTTGTGATGAGCAGTGTGCTCTAGGCTGTTAGCCTTCCTGCATGTGTGTGCCCCTTATTGTAATATTCATTCATTTGATCAGTGTATATATATTGTGGGTCTCCAATCCCACCATGGTTTTTTCTCTTTGAGGTTTTCCATGTATAAATCTATGGTGTTATGGTGTTCATCTTTTTTATTACATTTTTGCTAATTGTTATATACTTTTATTTTTACTGGTTTCATAAGTTGTTGTATTAATAAGGTTAAATTTCTCGATTTTGGTAGAACACTGATTCACCCCCCCTCTTAGTGTTCTTCAATTCCAACAAGGTGTTGGCATCCATTTTGTGTGGTAGATCCTTGTGAGGCATATTATGCATTTTTTTTTTGTACCTAGGGAGCTCCCTCATACTGCCATGTTACATTTGAGGCAACCTCCAGGTGAGAAAGTGTTTTATTTTTCAAAGTAGTGGGGCATTCATCACCAACAACATGTGGTTGAATATCAGTTGTAGGCTCTCCCTTTTTTATTCGCAGTTAGAAAATTTGGTGATAGTTATGCTAAAGGCCAAAGTTGTCTTAATCTAGCTTTGCACAGTTACTAATGGCACTGCCAACAGTGTACTGATTTTTGGTTTTCTCTATCAGTTTTCTCCACCGGGCCATTGATTTTTTCTTATTTAAGGGATACTTTTTGCTTTTGTAAGGGGTTCAAAATTTTGGAAAAAAGAATATGGGCAATTGCTAGTAGAATTACGCCTTTAATTTGTAATTATGCTTTTGAGACTCTGATAATCAAATTGTGCCTTTGGCCTTTATCATCATTATATTTCAGTGTGCAAGAACATCTTTCTGTGCATTTTTGTAATTCTGTATAACTTTAGGAATATGTGCTATAAGGCTCTACAAATTAAACTATGTCTTTTGTGAGCTCGTTATCTTGTAGATGAATAACACCTATTGATTTAAGTTGAAATGAGTTATTATTTATATTTTAATTTTAAATTTTCTTGGCATATAGATTGTTGAATGGGCCTTAGAGCTGCACTTTATGAAGTTTCTTTGTACTTGTAGTACACTAAATAACTTTCAACGCATTGCTATAAAATAGTTTTTCTTTAAGTTTTTTCTTCTTTCCCTTTTCTCCTCTTTATATATGAAGAGTCTACTTTTAAAATCCTGTAGATCACTCAGTGGACACATGCAGGTCTCTCGTCACTGATTTTCCCATAAGGGTGTTTAAAGAGGGTGTATGAGCCAAAGGACAATCACTAGGAGTCAATCTGTAGCCAATCCGAGCTTATTATTACCACTCCTAGTTGTGGTACAAGTAGTATCAGGCATTGGAGTGCAAATCCTTATTCAAGTAGCTCATGTGCCAATGGAAATCCAACCTTGAAGAAATTTTGTCACTTGGGATAGTGGAAGTCCTCTTATCGTGCCAACCCCTCCTGCTCAATGGGGGTGCTATTACTACTTCTACCTTAAAAGAATTACTGAAATTCATGAGGGATGGTTCCAAGACCCCCGAAGAGAATTTGCAAGATGTGGCCGAAGTGTGCACTGTACACAACATCACAGAACAAAATCTAGTGTTAAGATTGCCTGCAACTTCTTTTAAGGGAAAAGCACAAGATTGGTACAAATCTCTCATGCCAAACTCAATAGGAAATTGGGACCAGTTGGGAGGTCATCTTTTTGAATGATTTACCAAAAAGGGAGATAGATCTCTTATGCAATAGATGATAATGATAAGAAGGGCTCTGCAAGAGGCTATAAATGACTTCAACACTAGATTCCAAAAGACATGGCAGAGAATACCCTTATCTACCTGGCCCCCGGTGGATATGGATTTTGTATTCTACCTAAAAGTTTTAAATTCAAACATATCTATCATGATTTAGTCCTTGGGAGGTAGCACTCTTTCAGATGTCTATGAGCTAGTTATTCATGCAAAAAATAAACTAATTGATGAAGGGAAGCTTCCCCTGAGGCCACCCATGTCATTTTTCCCAGAACTAACAAGCCAAGAACCTGAGCTGCCATATCTAAGCACCTTCACCCATCAATCCATGTATACGTAACCAAATGTTCAGCAAGAAAGAACTTCTGCTTCTTTTTCCTTGGCCGTAGAGGTAAATGACATGAAGAATTTGCTTCAAACTTTTTCGAATGAAATCATTAACCTCAAAAGGCAGAAGGATCCCGCTAAACCCCCTTTCCAAAACTATCAAGGTGGGAGACCTCCTTACTAGCCAAATTAGTACCAGGGTGCTAAAAGAGATAATTAAGGACAACCTAATAACCAGATTGTCCATGTGTAGACCCTTTGCAAGCCATTCCCCTCACCACAACAAAGAGTTGATTGCTAGCCAGGATAATCTAGCAAACGATACCAACTCATGGTGCTTTCCTTGTAATGATGCTCACATGCCATGTAATTTTCCGAGAGGAAATCTATAGCTGAAGGTCATAAAGAAGAGAAGTCAAGGAATGATCCTTCATACTGGGGTCTATGCTTCTCTGGGTATGCATAATGCCTCACTAACTACTCAAATGCGGAGTATGTCAATGGAACAAGAGGTCAAGATTTCTCCAAACCATACTCTTTTCATGGATGGAAGAGGAGGAGACCGTTCTCACAAATGATGCTTCCACCTCATCATTAAAATGCCACAAGTACAATATGATTATAACCTCCACTCTAAGCACCAATTCATGAGATAACCTGCAATTAAACCACAAAGGGCAAACACAGAAAAGCTAGCGAAACAACCAGTTGTGGTTTCCAATCTCCAAAAGGTGAAAGGTTTAATACCTTATAAGGCCAAAGAATCCAAATCTTACATTCCCACCATTCTTGATATAATGCATAAATTGAAAAAGTCTCCCTCGAATATATCCTTATATCCTCACCATTTTGGATCAGAAAGATTGTTTACAGGAAGCACTTGATAGAGGCGAAAAGATATCTACAGAGCTAGTGACAACCAGATCACACACAAAAGGTGGTGGACCTATCAAAGGTGACCAATCCCAGACCCCAGTAGTACTTACCAATGAAGGCCTTCAAGGTGCTGCTATCATAAGGGAAGGTAAGCTGAAACCCAACCCTTTCTTTCTGACTCTTATCATTGGAGATAAGTTGCTCCACAACTCCATGATAAAATATTATGCTAATACCATTGTAATGCCTAAGCAAATTATAGATGTTCTTAACTTGAAATATGAGCCTATGAGTAGAGGAGTCATGCAATTATATGGGAATAGAGTCTAGACCGTGAGCATTATAAAAATCCTTCCGCTCACTTTGTTTGCCTATCCTAGCATCACAGTGAATCAGTTGGTAGTAGTCATTGACATTCCCCCTGTTTTCAACTTCTGTTTATTCTGAGATTTCACTACCAAGGTCAGTCGATACCTCTCTTTAGATTGGTCTCACCTTATCCTTCAGACCAAGCATGGGGCCAAGTTGAAAATATTGTCTTAACCCCTTCATATAGAACATATAGCTAATCAATCTATGATAAGTTTCAAAGTTACCCATACGTCCATTTCAGAAGAAGAAATGAAGTGTGTAGAATTACTAGAAGATGAAGATGTGAGCGAAGATAGATCCTTGGACCAAGAATTCTTCCTCAACAAATTCATAGATGTAGATCCTTATGGAAATTACCATGCTACTAGACTTGGGATGTATGTGATTTTTGATTTAGTCCAAACTATCCCCAAAGTCTCAAAAGACCCAAAAGACAGAGAAAAAGAAAAGGAAGATCTAATCTCTACGCTCTAGACCCTTCATTTTAATGGGGCCACATGTAAAACCAGATCTGGAGTAAGCATTTGTCTCACCCCACCTTCTGAAGAATAGATCTTGAGGTCTTCCCACCTCTAGTTCACCTGTTCAAACAATGAGGTAGAGTATGAAGGTGTGGTTCATGGTTTAAGTTGCGTTGAGCATCATAGAGTCAAGAAGCCGAGAGTACTAGGAGATTCTAAATTGGTGGTCCATCAAGTGTGCAGGATTTCAGCTGTGAAGCATGTCCACATGCGTTCTTACTACCATAGGCTCTGAGACCTGATTGAGAGTTTTGAAGCTTTCAATATTCAAAAAAAATTTGGGAAAGAAAATGAGGTCGCTAACCGTATGGCAGTGATAAGATCCTTTTTTATCCTACGACCGAATTATTGGTGTGATGCTAAAAGTGTGGTATATAGGAGGCATACACATATAATGAGACAATATAATATAATTTAAAAGCTTAATTTCAAAACTAAATCAAAGATGCAAACCATAAGCCTTCCTTGAAATGCCCCATTTTCCTCTATTCTTGAGGACCTTGAAGGTGTTGGATTGATGGGCTCTCAGTGGAGCAATGACCTCCAAAGTGACAACTCAAGAGTTGAGTAGCTATTTGATCATGATTGACTATGGAGATGATATGAAATGTATGATTTAAGAAACTAGATTAACATGCTATGATTAATCCAAAAGCTAATTACTAGATAATTGAAATGCAAATTTCCTATAGTAATGATGCCTAAATTGATATGAGATGGGATCCATATTGCTCCAAAATGGGGGATATTTATAGGAATTCCAAGGCCAAAGATGAGGTGGCAAGAATCAACGGTCCAGATCTAATCTAAAGATATCAAGGGCCAAGATTGAGGAAGTTGGAGAAGAGGTTGGAGGAAGGGACACTTGTCATCTCTATGCTGACAAGTGTCAAGGATCCTTGCTCATGAGAGGGAAAGTGTTTGAGGGAGGAGGAATGTGGAAAAAGTGTCATATGTCTCAAGGAGAGAATATCCACACCATGGGAGGTTAGGATATGGAGGTTAGAATGTGCAAGATAGGATAGGGTTAGTTAGACCCAAGATTAGATTGAATGGGTTAAGCTAGGGGATGGTTAGGCTGGGTGGTTAAAGTTAGGAGCCATGTGCTCATTTGAATTTAGAAATTCAAAGAATTTGAAAATGATAATTAATCTCAACAAACTTGAGTTTGTTAATCTTAATTAGGGATTATAAGAATTGATTAATATTGGGAGACATTAATTAATTTAGAATTAATTAATCAAAGGGGGATATGAGATGAACTATATAAATAAATAATTTAGATTTATTTACTAGTAGATGAATAGAGAAATTAATTAAATTGCTTGTGAATTCAATTAATTGGGAAGCAGAATTAATCAAATAACTGTGTATTTAATTAACTATCTTCAGACCATTTTTAGGTGTATACAATTGGAAAATAAGTATTCAGTCTGGGTAGTTGTTAGACCCACTATACCTAATAATGACACCCATTGGCAAGTTTTTGAAAGTGATGAACATATAGATATGTTCACCCAACAGTCTGGAGACTTTGTGGACCAATTGCAACCCACAGTGTCTGAAGCTTATGGCAACCAAGTTGTCCAACTAAAGACAAAAAAACTTCCCAAAGGTCTTATTACTCTTGAGAACCATTTTGTTTGCAAAGATTCTAAGAATGACAAAAGGAAGTTCACAATGAACAAAGGGGATTATACTGAGCTCCAAGTCGGAGGTGGCCGAAAGCTCAAGGTAGTGAAAAATGTTCCCCAATGTGATAGAGAAAGGCTCATCTGCTTCTATGATGAATATGAGGGGGTGGTCACATGATCATATGATGAACTGAAGGGCTACAATCCCAAAGTAATCTAGGATACAATCAAACTAGAAGAGGGAGCAAAGACTATCCAGCAAAAGCAATATCCAATCAACCCATAGAATGAATCACTAATGTCACAAGTGTTATGAAAACTAATTTATTCCACAATAATATATCCCATTAAGAATAGCACCTAGGTTTCCAACTTGGTGTCGGTCCAAAAGAAGAATGGGAACATCCACCTTTGTGTAGACTTTTAGGACCTGAATAGAGCTTCCCTCAAGGATCATTACCCATTTCCTCCAATGGAGCAGATCCTACATACAGTGGTTGGGTCTGAGATGTTCTCCATGCTCAATGGATTCTCCAGTTATACTCAAGTCCTCAACAAACCAGAGGACCAACATAAAACCATGTTCACCACCAAGTGGGGAATGTTTTCCTATCAGAAGATGCCTTTCTATTTATATAATTCTAGTGCTACTTTTTAGAGGGCCATGGATATACATTTCCAGGAACTAATAAACAAGATAATCTTGATTTATCTAGATGACTTAACTGTGTTTTCAAAACACAAGGAGGACCACTTTGATCATCTTGAGCTAGTTTTAAGAAATGCCTGGAATTTGGAGTCTCCCTGAACCCTAAGAAATGCATCTTTGGGTGCCTCAAGGTAAACTTCTAGGACATGTGCTATCTAAGGGGGTGTCGATCAACATCATTTGTGTCAAATCCATCATAGAGCTACCTTTTCCAGTAAACAAAAAGGGCAATGTGTCTTTTTTGGGGAAGATCAACTTCATCAGTAGATTCATTTCTGATTTCGTTGGAATGGTAAGGCCTATCAACTTCATGCTCAAGAAAGATATGCATTTTAAATGGAAGTCAGAGGCCAAAAAATTATTTGAAAATATTAAAGAGGTTATGTCCTCTTCCCTTATTTGGCTAATCCAGACATGTCCAATGATTTTATTATGTATCTTTATGCTAGTGATTTTAGTATAGTTGTTGTATTAACCCAGAAGGATGCAAAGTCTAAAGGTGAGCATCCAATTTCTTTCCATTCTAAGATGTTGAAAGCATATGAAATCAAGTATAATTTTGTGGAAAAACAAGCCTTTGCCATTGTAAAGGGCCTGAAGAAGTTCAAGCATTTCATTGCTTGTAACAAGACCACCATCTATGTGGCTCATCCCGCGGTCCATGAGTATATCATGGAAGGAGAAATCACATAGAAAAGAGTAAATTGCATCACTAAGATCCTCGAATATGGCATAAATATCAGGCCCACTAAGGTTATTTGAGGCAAGGGTCTTTGTGAATACTTAGCTCAAGAACCTAAGGAGATAGAAGAGTCTCAAGATGAGACTGTGTTAATGCATACAAAGCCAAAGGAAAAGGGTTGGATCATTAATCACAAATTGTTCATGCAAACCGAAGGTTTTCCTCCAAATCTCCTTGTGGAGAAGAAGAATTTTTACAGGATCTGAAATAGCGGCTATCGATTGCTAGAAGCTATCCTATACAAATGAAATTTTGATGGAGTCTTGCTTCATTGTGTGGACAAGCAACAGACTGAAAAAATCCTACACGAGCTCCATAGCGGCCCCGCGGGTGGTCATTTCTCGGCCCAGACCACTGTCATGAAAATTATCCATGCAGGATATTATTGGCCCTCATTATTCAAATGCATGCATACCCTAATCTGGAGATGCAAATAGTGCTAATTCTATGTTAGAAAGCATAAGAATGCAACCATGCCACTCAGGCCTATAGTGGTAGATGAGCCTTTTGCTCAATGGGGACTAGATTTCATAGGTATGATCAATCTGATGTCCTCTATCGGTCACAAATGGATTCTCACAACCACTGATTATTTCACCCACTAGATAGAGGCAGTGCCATTAAAAAAATCCACTAAAACTGAAATTTTAGGTTTCCTTGAAAAGCTAGTTACACATTTTGGTCCGCCAAAGACCATCATATCAGACAGCGCTAGAGCTTTCATCGGATCCAAGGTCACCTAGTTCACTCTAGACAATGGCATCTACTTACAAACCTCCTTGAACTACTACTCACAAGGTAATAGTTTGGTCGAGTCTACAAACAAAAACTTGATTCATCTTATCAAGAGGATTGGAGAAAAACATGAAAGAGAATGGCATTGCCATTTGAAAAGTGCACTCTGGGCAGACAGGGTCACCCCCAAACAAGTGTTAAAAATCTCCCCAACAAGATTGTATACGAGAAAGAAGCACATTTTCGAATCTCATCATAAATTACAGCCCTGTATCTCCTGAAATACCTTGAGTTGGAGGAGAATGAGCCAATAGAAGTAAGGTTGGTAGAGCTCCTCAAGCTACAAGAAGAAAGAGAGGCGGATTTCAAATCTCTTTGAAACTGCCAGCAGATTGTCAAGAAATGGTTTGACAAAAAGATCTCAGACCTTGGTTTTAAATAGGGAAACCTTGTCCTAAACTATAATGAATATAGTGCAAAGTTGGGACATCACGCCAAGTTCGATAGCTTGTGGGAGGGCCCATTTCACATTGTTCAATGCAAGGGTTTTAACGCTTTCATGTTAGAAGACTCACAAGGTGAGCTTTTAGAGATCCCAGTCAATAGGATCCACCTTAAATATTTTTATTAGAGCTTGTCCTTGTGGTGTGTGTAAATATTGTGAATAATGTTGCTTTATTTTTTGGAGGTCTCTTTTTGTCCTAGTCCTTTGTGCTTTTTTTTCCCAAGCTAAGTTATTTTGAACCAAGCAAAGCACAAAATAAGAAATGACAAGCATTTTGAGTTCACGAAGCCAAATTAAGATGAAAACCAAAATATCTTTAATATTATATGTATGGTTTCTTTACATATATACATCTTGAAAGAAGCCCTTAGGCCTTCATGTTATTCAAAACGAAATGCAAAAGATGGAGAGAAAGGCTGTTGCAAAGGTTTTCTTGTTGAATTATCATCCTCAAACTTGAGCTCATGCTTTCCAAAGTTAGAATCATCATCATCCTCTTCATCATCATCTCCATCCTCAAGATCAAGATTTGAATCTGAGTCTGAATCAAAGAAGCGCAAAACCACCTGGAGGATTGGAGGATTATTAGGGGTCATAGTTCTTGGAAAGATGTAGTCCCAAAAATCTAAGTACCACGCTACTCTCGTCACCTCAATCAACATGTGTACTTTTAGCAGAAAATCAACTTCTCGCCATGCTTGATAGTGGTATGTTATTATAGACATGGTTTTAAAACCAGAAACTAAAGGCAGCCATGGGACCACCTCACCACCATCAATGAATCACCTCAAATATGAAGCAATGGGGATATCCCAAATGGGGTCTACATAATGGACTACCTCATCCAGCGCCCCCCCCCCCAAGTACTTATCATGGAAAAGCTGGTATGTGAGTTACAAAACAAGGTGCTTAGGCACAACAATGTCAAGCAGGGAAGCTACAAAGTGGGAGGTAATATCCGTGTTCACACAATAATGGTCCTCAGAACCTACAAAGTCCTCCCCCAGGACCCACTTGATAGCAGCTATGATGATAGAGTCAGTATGGTCTATCATCCTTTGCAGATGATGGTCTAAGATAGTTCCTAGAAAAGTGACTTAACTGCCTGTTCTTACTAGCCTAACAGGGGTGTCCATTGCTCCTATTCTAAGAAGCTACTCAAACTTATCCTAAACTGCTAAGAATTAATTCTCAGTATGATCAAAATTGTCTTCTCTAAATGGTATTTATAGAATTGATTATGCGAAAAGAAGCATCAATGGCTCTTGCATTATCACAAGTTGGTGATTAAGGAGTTTTATTACCGCATAGGATAGCTTTAATCATCCCTCTTGCATAGTCTTTTTGGAGAATGTGTTAATCATGAGTTGTCGACACGCGTCCAGTCGCAATATTTCCTTTTGAAGCAAATCTTAGGCAATCTCTCACATCGATATGTGTGATAGGATTTCATAAATGTGTCATAAAGTGCGGAGTCCTTAATCTAAGAAGATCGTACGGGCCAGTACAAAAGCTTTTCAAATGGTGCCATTAAAAGGAATAATTATTTTGTCCTTCAATGAGCTAGCAGTAAGGTGTGCGACACATGAATTAATCTTGCACATATGTGTGAGTTGGTCATTTCATCAAGTTAACTCTCAGCTAGCATACCATGCTACGTGATTTTCAAGGACCCCATCTTCATGAATACAATTTTAATAAGAATAGTGTGCATGCAGCAACAAAGTGAAATAAGAACAAAAAAATTTAGCCTCTAAGTGTAGCCCTTGAGAAAACATAAAAAATGGCATCATTTGTAGGAGTTTCTAGTACTACTTTCAACAACCAGTATGTGGACATTTTCCAAGAGGCGTCCTTTGCTACCCATGCCATGCTACCTAAGCTCGACCGTCCTTTCACAAAACCAAAAGAGAAGAGCCATGTCAAGGACAGTCATGGTTGCAGATAGGTTGAAAGATGTTTTTGACCTAGATCTTCCCATTCAGCTGAAGGCCCTCCGAGAATCCGCTTATTAGAGATGGAAGAGGGGTGGTGCAGGTAGGCCTTCTTTTTCAGCTTTGGCACTCTATTCTTCCGCAGTACATGGTGTCTATGATACCTCGTTGCTCTGATTTTATTAACAAATGCGCTAAAAAATTTACCCTAGAACCTTCTATAATTGAAGGAGAATAGATAAATGTGGTGATAAGTGTTGAATCCATCAGAGATATGTTGTGTATTCCCCAGATTGACAGTAATACAATAATTTCTAAGAAAAATATCTCAGAGGGTTATTGGAAGAACACAGACACTGATGTTACTTTCTGTAACAATTTGATGCAGAGAAATCCAACTACCACTGAGCTTACTCAATTGCCAATAGTTTGTGACACTTTCAAACATCAGGATGTGAAATATGTTGCATCTATGCTGGCATACATTTTTGGCCTAGATGATGATCGAAATATTTACCCATTTCAAATGGGTTTTTCGTTCAAATTCTATAAGTAGAAGGAAGATTTTCATTTTCATTTTGTAGATATTTTGGTACATGAGATAGTGGAGTAGTTGGCAAACTTCAAAAGTCATCACAGGTTTAGGTACACCTCTTTTTTTGTTCGCATGTTTCTACAGTAGAACCCTGAATTATTTAAAGAGTCCATAGAGTTTGCAATGTATGATGATAGGAGTAGAAAGAATCTAATAATAGTGTGGCCCCCCTTGATGTCTTCCATACATGATTCTTATGCATTTTCAGATGCCTTCTTGGCTCCTGCAATATAGGATTTGTTTAAGATAGATACATATTCAATCACACACTTTTCAAATACACAAATTGCATGGATGACATCCAATTTTCTCCCATGTGATTGGTATCTAGGGTTTGATTTTTATTTCATCAGGATTCATGGGTTCACTGAACAACCTTTTTTCCTCTCACAATCCGTCATGGACCGCACTTTGACTTTAGAAATGTTCAGGTAGATGGTCATTATTGAAAAATGCACAGGGTCAAGAAAGCATGGGGTTGGCATTTTTAAGGATAATGCGATAATTGGACCCATTGTTGTTGTCAAAAGACACGAAGAAGAAAGCGTACTCACTTCAAAGCTAGTTCAGCTAGACCTGGTGGCTATTGATGATAAATGAATTTTGGGATTCATGGATAAACCCACAAAATGATGGCCCGATAGTATATGTGAGCCTGCATCTCATTCCCAAGGAAGAAAGACTACCTTGGCTGGCCTTCTACTGAGTGAAAGAAAAGTATGACTAGCTCGAAGATAAGAGGCAGGCCTTTTGGAGATATAAAAAAGAAATCAAAGAAAACAAGTTGAGATTAGGAAATCTACACAGCGATAAAGAATTTGAGTGAGAGTGGAGGAAGTATAAAAACAATGAAGATGATGATTATGATCCTCCCCTAGGTGTCACTCATGAAGGATCTTTCACAAAAGTGGTTGACACGTCCGAAGGGAAAGGAAACAAGTCGGGATCATTGTCTTGGGCACTACGCCTAACATTACTTTTTACTCTATAATGAAGCTCGTTAGCAGTCCTAGATCATAGACTTCAAGAAAGAGGCCAACTCCAATGCGGCAACAAAATTCTCTAGAAGAAGTCGCAACCTCTCGGAAGAAGCATAAGAAAAATTCTAGCAACCCGGAGAGGTTGCAGACTCGGGTCCCTATATCAATGCAAGTCTCACTTGCATCAACTACCTCTCTAGCATAGGTACTATTTTTTGCCCCTCTTATTTCTTCTCGATCTTTAGAATCTATTTCAGCATCTCCTCTATCAACCCTACTATTGCGCTAAATAATCCTAAGACAGCTATGTCTTTTGCGATGTCTATACAAACCCAATCAATTGCAACCACTTGCATCTTCCTCACCTAGCATTAGCACTTTTGACAGCTCAATTAGCATGACCCACTCTTTTTAGACCCCAAACCAACCAACTAAGATGTCTTCCTCTTTGTGTGTCCTCGGGTTTGTAAGTTTTTTGCCCATCACCTCGTCTAGTGTTGGATCGCTATTCTCCTCGCCTGTTAGTGTTTTCCCTGGGATCCCTCCTTTTTTCCCAACTACTCTCTCTTTGACATCTCTGACCCAATTGCAAGCTAGTGTGGCTCCCTTTCCTTTTATCCCACCCACGGGAGCCCCTTTCCCAGGGAAAATGATCCCTTCCCCATCAAATTTCTATCAGTATTCAGATTCAGGTAAGCTTGCACATGCTTAGAGGGTACAAAAGGGAAAGGTTAAAGATTCTCAAAAGCCTGTGGAGTCTTGCATTCAAACTATCTTCAAGGAGGGTCATCATAATTTATTGTTTGCAGCCATGAGACTAAATGTTGTCAAACCAACCAATCAAATGAGGCCTGAAGACTATTCTATGCATTCCATTGGCATTGATTTAAGAAGAGCCCGATCGCAAGATAGGGTGGAAATCCTGGAAGAATCACAAAAGGTGGTCTCTTTAGACTATCTAAAATGTTACCGCCACTTGGAGAAACTCACGGTCGATCTAGAAAGGATAAAAGCTACAAATAAGCAACTAATGAAGGAGGGGAAGGCTAGAGAATCAGAGATGACTCACTTATAGTTTGCAATACTTCAAGAAAAGGTCGAGAGAGACAAACTCCGAAATGCATTAAATATATTTGAGGTCCAGTTGCGAGCAAAGCGGACTGACATGCAAACAATTTTCTAGGAATTACATGATAAAACACAAGAGTTAGTGCATATCGAATCTGCTTCTTTTGATATGGCTCAAATTCAATCTCAGTTGCAAGAAGCCATTACAGAGAAAGAGCTAAGGGACATCAAGAATTGGTCAGTACTCAAAACCTTCTAGTGGAGGAAAGAGCAGCAAAAGATAATATTTTGGAGGACTTTTGGACCTTGCAAACTCAGTTTGCTGAAGAGATTCATGAATCTCAAGTGGCCATTGAAAATTATTAGGAAGAAGGCAAGCGACTGCAGGATGAGGTACATGATAAGAAAACTAGGAGAATAGCACTATAACACTAGGTATAAATGAAAGAACAAGATTTGAAGGAAATGCATGAGCGATTAGAATCTAAAGATGCTGAGGTGGAGTTACTTTCAAAACCATTAGGTTCTTAGCCTTCTCCCCCATAGATTTCACTTATCTAGTATAGGGGATTCACAATCCATATTGGGAAAAGATAAAATAGTTTGTTCTCTTCCTGGAACTAGTATTGTGTTTCTTAGAAGTTTCTCAAAGTTTGTACACTAAGGTTGATCCTTTCGTTGGGCAAGCCATGCAGGTATTGGCCAATAAAATCTCTGAGGCCTAGAAGTTAGTTGATTGGCTTTATGTCGTCTCTCTAGAGGAGTTAATTACAGCGAGTCACAAATTTTGAAGGAATAATTCAAAAGACTAACCATTTCATAAATTGTGGAAAAATGACTAAACAAGCTGCTTTAAGTCTTTAAATATTAAGAGACTCTATCATCCTTGTTACAGAGCGCCTTGAAGATTTCATCAAGCTCGGCCTACCCCCCCCTTTTCTTCCAGATAGTTCAATCATGGGAGATGAGCAACTCTCAATCTTGATAGTGTAGAAGTAGCAAGATCAATCACCCCTCCAAGCATTGAGCGATCCCCCTAAAGTAGGCGAGTTCAAGGCCTTATTTTGTCCTTTGGCTAAACTCCTTATTGTGCTCAAATTGGCCTACAAAAAACCAGAAATAGTTCCTTTCAAGGATGCCAGCAAGCTAGATCAAATTTTTCAATCTCTCAAGGCTTAGGATATCCCTTCTGAGGAAGATTGGTCTCCCCTACAACAACTTCTCGACAAGCTTTTCAAGTCGATCAAGATATAAGCCTAGTCTGCAAACTAGGATTTTGGGTATCGACATCTTGTGAGCTAGATTTTCCCAGACATCACCAAGAAATGTAGACTTTCATCTACCCTTTCCCTTTCAAGTAGTTATTTTAAATTTTTTCTCCTAGTCGAAGTTCTGTTTTTTCTTCTTCACATCTTCCACGTGGCAGCACAACTCACATTGTTCGGGTTTTCTTTTTCCCATTTCTAAGGTGTTGAGAGATGCTAACACATGGCAAGTTCCTTTGTTTCTCTCTATCAGTGGGCCTACATCTCTAAAAGGTGTTGGCATTCATGTTGCGTGGTAGATCCTCGTGAGGCATCTTATGTGTTTTTGTTTTGTTCCCAAGGAGCTCTCTCCTGCTACCATGTTGTATTTGAGGCAACCTTTGAATGAGCTTGTTTTGTTTTTTGAAGTAGTGGGGTGTTCATCGCCAATAAAATGTGGTTGAATAATGGTTGTAGGCTCTCCCTTTTTGATTTTCCGTTAGGATATTTTGTGGTAGTTGTGCTAATGGCCAAGGTTGTCTTAATATAGTTTTGAACAGTTACTAACGACACTACCAGCAGTGTACTGATTTCTGGTTTTCTCTCTCGGTTTTCTCCACCAAGCTGTTGGTTTCTTCTTATTTAAGGGATGCTTTTTTATTTTGTAAGGGGCTTGGAATTTTGGAAAAAAGAATATATACAATTGCTAGTAGAATTATGCCTTTAATTTGTAATTGTGCTTTTGAGACACTGATAATAAAATTATTCCTTTGGCCTTTATGATCATTATATTTCAGTGTGCAAGAACATATTTCTGTGCATTTTTGTAATTCTATATAACTTCAAAAATATGTGCTATAAGACTTTGTAGATTAAACTATGTCTTTTGTGAACTTGCTATCTTGTGGATGAATGCCACCTATTGCTTTATGTTGAAATGAGTTGTTGTTTATTTTTCAATTTAAATTTTTTGGGCATGTGGATGTTAATAAGATGAGAGGGGGGGTGAATCATAAAAACTCACTGTGCAGTATATTTATTAGATTCAACCTCGGTAGTCATTACCAGATATGCAACTATGACGGTTACTCATTCAAACTCATAAACATATACACTTAAGACATCATAACATATTTAACACCAGATTTAACGTGGAAACCCAAATAGGGAAAAACCATTGTGGGATTTCAAACCCACTAAGAAATATACCCTTCTAGAGTATGCTCGGTTAAAAGCCAATCCTATTACAAATTACATAACACATTGCTAGATGTGACCCGGTTAAGGGATTTCCCTCAAACTTGCTAGAGTCTTGTACTTTGTTAGAAGTGACCTTGTCAAAGGATTTCAAACACTCATTCAGAATGTTACCTTGCTAGAGGATTTACAAATAAGACTGTTAGGTCCACTCGGTTAAGATATTTCCTATCACTTGCAAAATAAATAACAGTATATAATATATCTGCAACTTTACATCTTAAATGCTAAAGAAGATTCTATGTGCTCAAAATAATCTTGTCTTAAGACTTATCTTGCTTCTTGTTGGGCTTCTCAATCTGTTCTTCAATCAGATATTCAATCTTCTGTGCTCGGTGATCACTGTTGTAGTATCACTATTCTTCTATTTTCCCGTATGCATTGTTCATAAGCAATTTCTTATTTGTGAACAATTTCTAACCACTTAATCTCCTTGATCACATTTCCCATGATCAATCATAGCCATCAGATCTTCAAACGTGACTAGGTTCATTGTATTCTTCGATCTGAAATGTTTTATCTCACCTTGGAACTTGTATACCTTCCTTGGAACTTGTGTAAGGTTATGACTACTCAATCTGCGTTGTAGATCTATCTCTTGTGTTTTTGTTGTCATAGATTTTTAACAAACTTTTTGTATGATATACCAATCATCCATACATTTCCAGCTCATTGGCATCTTTCATTTAATAATTTTTTTATCCATCCAATGCATTTTGTTGTTACTCGGTTGTTACTCGATAAATACTGAACCTTTACTTGGTAGATATTTTGCCTTCTTTAACCGATAGCGATAACGTTAGGGTTTACCGACTAGCATCTTACTCAATTAACATAGAATAGTATCAATCTACTAATTCTACAGCTTGAAATCTTTTCTCCCTTTTGTTCAGTCTTTGAATGACAAACTTAGTATTGGTACTCATATATAGGATATCAAAACAATCAAAACAACAAGATCTCATCACTGTCTAACTCGATAATAGTTGCCCATTGAATAACTTAATACTCCCCTTCATTTTCATTCTTTCTGTGTCACTTACCAACAATTTTATACTTATCAAAACATACTTATTAAGATATGGCAACATCATACTGAATCAAAAAATCAATTTCTTGACTTCAATGACAAAATAATATTATTAAGATAGTAATCATCCTTTATTAATTATCTCATCAATCTCCAACAACCTTCTCAATATCCTCATACCAACAAACTTACTGGAATGTCGATACTCTCTCTTTGTGAAATGCTAACAATCTCCCCCTTTGGCATTGATAGCAAAACCAACGTTTAATGGCAATACCAACTTGATTTAATTTTAATATATTCAGATTCGGATTGCTGTTAATCTTCTTGAACTCTCCCCTAGTCATTTGTCTTCTCCTATCTGTCTTTACTAATTAGTCTTCTCCCCGTCTTGACAACAATGCCAAAACGAAAAACTAATTCATGATTCCTTCTGCTGTAAAGTAATTTTCATGTAGTGAAAACATAGACAAATGTATCATCACATTTTCGGTCAGAGCAGCTTGACTTTAATCACTAATTCCTGCACAACTTTAGGCAACCTCCTAAAGTGTGTAAAGCAGCATCAACTCATAAATAGTTTTCCTGTAGAGTCATAGAATTGATGCTTTCACAGAATTCTGTCAGTGAGTACTAGATAGGGGTAGGACCCCTAAATTACTTCTGAGATACTCAAAAGTGTCCCTTGGCAGTGGTTTTGTGAAGATGTCTGCTATTTGTTCCTTTGAACTAATATATTCCAGCACAACTTTCTTCACTTGAACTTCTTCTCTGAGATAATGATACTTTATAGAGATATGCTTTGTCTTAGAATGCATTAATAGATTCTTTGAAATGTTAATGGCACTAGTATTATCACAAAATATAGTTATTGGCTTGGTAACTTTCTCATTCATACCTTCTAATAGTTGCTTGATCCATGCTATATTTGTACAATTCAATGTTGCATCGACATATTCAGCTTCAGTTGTTGACTGTTAAATGCATCCTTGTTTCTTGCTAAGCCAACTTACTAGTCTATTTCCCAAAAAGAAAGCTCCACCGCTTGTGCTTTTCCTATCATCAATGTTCCCTGCCCAATCAGCATCAGTATAGAATTTTAAGCCAAAAACATTCCCTTTTTGATATACTAAGCCATAATTTTCAGTGCCTCTCAATTATCTGAAAGTCCTCTTGATTGTTGTCATATGGGTTTCTTTGGGTTCTGCAGAAAATCTTACAACTATACCTACTGCATGTGTTATATCTGGCCTACTATGAACCACATATTGTAACTTTCCAATCATAGATCGGTAAAGTGTCTCATCAATAGATGTTGATTCATCATTCTTTGATAGTTTACAATTGGTAGTCATAGGAGTACTTACAAGTTTAGAATCCTCCATTCCAAAAAATTTCAAGATTTCCTTTATATATTTGGGTTGAGTAATGAAAATCTCATTTTTCATTTGCAGTATTCGTAGACCTATAAAATACTTTATTTCACCGATTAAGGACATCTCAAATTATTTGCACATTTCATTTCCAAAGTTCTTGCATAAAGAATCATTTCCACAAAAAATAATATCATCAACAAATATGGCTAAAAGTAGTATTCCATTGTCCTCATCATTCTTCATATACATGTTGTCGTTTTCACTAGTCCTTATAAAACCAATCTTGATTAAGTATGAGTTCAGTCTTTCATACCATGCTCTAAGTGCTTGCTTTAAACCATATAATGCTTTGTTTAGCTTAAATACCCGATCGTTATTCTTGTCTTCAATAAATCCTTTAGGCTATTCAATATAAACTTCTTCTTCTAGTATACCATTCAAAAATGCAGATTTAACATCCATTTGATATACCTTGAAATTTTTGTAAGCAACATATGCCAACAATGTTCTCACTCCTTCAAGTCTTGATATAGGTGCAAAAGTCTCACCATAATCTATTCCTTCTTCTTGAGCATAACCTTTGCAAACTAGTCTTGCTTTATTCTGAATGACCTCTCCTTTTGCATTTAGCTTGTTTCTAAAAATCCACTTTGTACCGATTACTTTTTTCTCTTTTCGTCTTGGGACTAGTGTCCATGTTTCATTCCTCTTGATTTGTTCAATCTCTTCTTTCATAGCATTTATCCAATCTTCATTACTAAATGCCTCTTTTACTATCCTTGGTTCAAATTCAGATATCAGACATGTGTTTTGTCTCAGTTTGTTCCTTGTCATTACTGGATCATCCTTATCTCCTATAATTTGACTTGATGCATGATTTATTCTAACATACTTGGCTAATATAGGCTCGGTAGGCTCTGTTTGATCTTCTTCATCACTCGGTAACTGAGTATTTTCTTCATTTTCTTCATCAACTTTCTCAGTAGGACTTCTCAGTTGAACATATACAAACTCTTCGTGATCTTCTGGTTCTTTGGAATTTCCTTCATCATTTCTTTCTGCAAATTCATCAATTTTCACATTTGCACTTTCCACTATTTTGTTAGATGATTTGATCAAACATTTAAATGCTTTACTTTTAAAAGAATAGCCAAGAAATGTTCCTTCCTCGCTTTTCTAATCGAACTTTCCATTTATGTCATCTTTGTGAACATAACATCTACTTCCAAATATTTTAAAATAACTTACATTAGGTTTCTTGTCATACCAGATTTCATACGGTGTCTTCAAACTTCCTTTCTTCAGTTGTACTCGGTTTAGAGTGTAAACTGCAGTGTTGATTGCTTCTCTCCAAAATGTTTGTGGTGCCCTCTTTTCTATCATCAGGGTTCTGGCACAATCTACAATTGATCTGTTTCTTCTTTCAGCTATCCCATTTTGTTGAGGTGTTCTCAGTGTAGACACTTGTCTCTTTATACCATGATCATTGCAAAATAGGTTAAATTCATCAGAAATGAATTCTCCTCCTCTATCTGATCTTAGACATTTCAACTATCTTCCTGTTTCTTTTTCAACTCTAGCCTTATACCATTTGAACATTTGAAAGGCTTCTGATTTATCTTTTAAAAGCATGACTGACATCATCCTTGAGTAATCATCCACAAATAATATGAAGTATTTATCTCCATAATAACTTTGAACTTTCATAGGACCACAAAGATCTATGTGCACAAGATCTAAAATTCCTTGAGTAGTGTAGGACTTACTTGTAAATCTTGACTTTGTCATCTTACCCATCTGGCATCATCGGCATATTGCATCTACAGGTTTTTCTAAGCTCGGTAGACCTCTTACTCGGTGCTTCTTACTTATTTTGATTAGGTTATCAAAATTTACATGACAAAACCTTTTATGCCATAACCAAGTATCTTCTATTTTAGCATACAAACAATTGTTCTGAGTTGAGTCAAGATGAAATGTATTACCTTTTGTTTGTGTCCCGGTAGCAGCTAGCTTTCCATGTTTGTCATGAACTTTTACACTTCCTTTCTAAAATTCTATTCGGTATCCTGTATTGTTTAGCTGTGCTACACTCAACAAATTGTATTTCAAACCTTCAACCCAATATACATAATCACATTTAGCATTGTCAAGAAGTGTTATGGAACCTTTACCTTTCACCAAACATGGTGCATCATTACCAAATCTTACATAGCCTCCATCATAATCTTCTAGTTTAACAAACTTGTGTTTATCACTTGTCATGTGATTTGAGCATCCACTATCTATGATCCAAGAATCATTTTTATTTATGTGAGATATTAAGTCTTTTTCCTCATACCTTTCTTCATCTAATCCATCTTTGATATCCACATAAACAACTTCCTCTATCTCAGTCCCATCAGATTTGTCATCACTGGATTCCTCATCAGCTATTAGGCATGTCTTTCTATCTCTTCTTCTAAAGTCTCGATGTCCTTTGTATTGATTGTCTTTCTATCTGTCATCTCGGTATTCTCTCTTTTCACTAGATTCTTTGTCAGGACAGTTAGAAGCCATGTGTCCTATTCTATCACAGTTAAAACATTTTAAAGGTAGCTTTCCTTTGTACTTACCTTTGCCTCTTGGTAACCTTCTGGCCAATAGTGCTTCAAACTCTTCTTGCTTTCTGATTTCCTCATATAGATTGTGTACTTCTTCCATGTCTTTCACTTGCTCCACTGTGATTTCCTTCAGTATACTTATACATTCTATCATTGTAATCATCAGATTCACCAAGATGAAAAGAACTGAATGCAAATTCAACTTTATTTACTGAAGACCCACTGTTATCAAAATTACTTAACTCAGATGCATGTAGCTTACCAATAGTAGCATCCAAGGATACTGGCATGTTTGGTATAGACCTTAATTCATTGATTGCAGAAACTCAAATGGCATAAGCAGGTAGAAGTGTTCTAAGCAACTTACTTGTTACATCCTTTTCTTCAATAGTTCCACCTGCTCCTTTGATTTGATTGATAGTTTCCTTTAACCTTGTACTATATTGGGCTATGTTCTCTCCTTCATTCACTCTCATGGATTCAAGTTGACCTCTTAGACTATCTACTTTTGCTCTCTGAACATTTTCATCACCACCATGCATAGATATAAGCTTGTTCCACATTGCTTTGGCATCATTGCAGCCTTCTAGATCATTAAACTCTGAGTCCGTTAATGCTGATGTTATTTCAATCATTGCTTGAATATGTTCTTTCTTTGCCTTTATCTCTTCCATTGTCATTGAGTAGGTGCTAGGTGAAGTGTAATCATTTTCCAGATAATATGTTGCATATTCTCCAATTCCTGATAAGTGCAGCTTCATCCTTTTCTGCCATGTGGTGAAACTTGACTTGTTCAGCTTTGGTGCATCCCTTTTATACATCTTCAGATCTTGCCTCAAGTACCTTTAAACTTTCTTTTCAGAGTTCACTACTCTAATACCAATTGTTAATAAGATGAGAGGGGGGGTGAATCATAAAAACTCACTGTGCAGTATATTTATTAGATTCAACCTCGGTAGTCATTACCAGATATGCAACTGACTATTAATCATTCAAACTCATAAATAGATACACTTAAGACATCATAACATATTTAGCACCAGATTTAACGTGGAAACCCAAATAGAGAAAAACCACTGTGGGATTTCGGACCCACTAAGAAATATACCCTTCTAGAGTATGCTCGGTTAAAAGCCAATCCTGTTACAGATTACATAACACATTGCTAGATGTGACCCAGTTAAGGGATTTCCCTCAGACTTGCTAGAGTCTTGCACTTTGTTAGAAGTGACCTTGTCAAAGGATTTCAAACACTCATTTAGAATGTTACCTTGCTAGAGGATTTACAAATAATACTATTAGGTCCACTCGGTTAAGAGATTTCCTATCACTTGCAAAATAAATAACAGTATATAATATATCTACAACTTTACATCTGAAATGCTAAAGCAGATTCTATGTGCTCAAAATAATCTTGTCTTAAGACTTATCTTGCTTCTTGTTGGGCTTCTCAATCTGTTCTTCAATCAGATATTCAATCTTTTGTGCTCGGTGATCACTGTTGTAGTATCATTGTTCTTCTATTTGCCCGCATGCATTGTTCATCAACAATTTCTTACTTATGAACAATTTCTAACTGCTTAATCTCCTTGATCACATTTCCCATGATCAAGCATAGCCAGCAAATCTTCAAACGTGACTAGGTTCATTGTATTCTTCGATTTGAAACATTTTATCTCACCTTGGAACTTGTATACCTTCCTTGGAACTTATGTAAGGTTATGATCGCTCAATCTACATTGTAGATCTATCTCCTGTGTTTTTGTTGTCGTAGATTTTCAACAAATTTCTTGTATGATATACCAATCATCCATACATCTCTAGCTCATCGACATCTTTCATTTAATAATGTTTTTATATATCCAATGCATTTTGTTGTTACTCGGTTGTTACTCGGTAAATATTGAACCTTTACTCGGTAGATATTCTTCCTTCTTTAACCGATAGCGATAATGTTAGGGTTTACCAACTAGCATCTTGATCAGTTAACATAGAACAGTATTAATCTTTAACTAATTCTATAGCTTGAAATCTTTTCTCCCTTTTGTTCAGTCTTTGAATGACAAACTCAGTATTGGTACTCATAAATAGGATATCAAAACAATCAAAACAACAAGATCTCATCACTGTCTAACTCGATAATAGTTGCCCATTGAATAAATTAATACTCCCCTTCATTTTCATTCTTTCTGTGTCACTTACTGACATCTTTATACTTATCAAAACATACTTTTTAAGATATGGCAACATCATACTAAATCGGAAAATCAATTTCTTGACATCAATGACAAAATAATATTATTAAGATAGCAATCATCCTTTATTAATTATCTCATCAATCTCCAACAACCTTCTCAATATCCTCATACCAACAAACTTACTGGAATGTCGACACTCTCTCTTTGTGAAATGCTAACATTGGATTGTTGAATGGGCCTTAGAGATCCACTTTGTGAAGTTTCTTTGTGCTTGTAGTACACTAAATCACTTTCAGCACATCACTATAAAATAGTTTTGCTTTAATTTTTTCCTTATTTCCCTTTTCTCCTCTTTATATATGAAGAGTCATCTTCTAAAATCCCAGAGGTCACTTAGTAAACACATGTAGGTCCCTAATCATTGAGTTTACCATAAGGTTGTTTAAAGAGGGTGTATGCGCTATAGGCCAGACACTAGGAGTCAATCTGCAACCAATCTGAGCTTATTATTACCACTTCTAGTTGTGGTCCAAGCACTATCAGGCATTGGAGCATAAATCCTTGTTCAAGCAGCTCACGTGCCAATGGTAATCCAACCTCCAAGAAATTTTGTCACTTGGGATAGTGGAAGTCCTCTTATCGTGCAAACACCTCCTCTTAAATGGGGTGCCTTGAAAGCATTACCGAAATCCATAAGGGATGGTTCAAAGACCCCCAAGGAGAATTTGCAAGACGTGGTCGACGTGTGTACTGTAAAAAATGTCACAGAACAAATTATAGTGTTAAGATTTCTCATAGCTTCTTTCAAGGGAAAATCACAAGACTGGTACATATCTCTCACGCCAAACTCAATAGGAAGTTGGGACAAGCTGGAAGATCATCTTTTTGAATGATTTACCGAAAAGGAAGATAGATCTTCTCTTATGCAATAGATAATAATGATAAGAAGGGCTCTGTAAGAAGCTATAAGTGACTTCAACACCAGATTCTAGAAGACATGGCAAAGAATACCCTTATCTGCCCAGCCCTCGGTAGATATGGCTTTTGTATTCTCCCTAAAAGCTTTTAATTAAGACATATCTATCATGATCCAGTCGTTGGGAGGTACCACTCTTCTGGATGCCTATGAGCTAGTTGTTTAGGCATAAAATAATCTAATTGATGCAGGGAAGCTTCCCCCGAGGCCACCCATGTCAGTTTTCCTATAACTAATAGGCCAAGCACTCGAGTCATCATCTCTAAGCACCTCTACCCTTCAATCCATGTACACATATTTGAATGCTTAGCAAGCAAGCACTTTTGCTTCTTCTTCCCTGATCACAGAGGTAAATGACATGAAGAATTTGCTTCGAACTTTTTAGAACGAAATCATTGACCTCAAAAGGCAACAGGCTCCCACTAAACCCCCTTTCCAAAACTATCAAGGTGGGAGACATCCTTACCAGCCAAATCAGTACCAAGGTTGTACAAGAGCTAATCAAAGACAACCTAATAACCAACTTGTCCTTGTGTCAACCCCCTAACCACAATAAAGAGTTGATTTCTGGCCTGAATAATCTAGTGGATTATACCAACTCCTAGTGCTTTTTTTGCAATGATGGTCACGTGAAATGTAATTGCCTAAGAGGAAATCTATAGAAAAAGGTCACAAAGAAGAGAAGTCAAGGAATGAGCCCTCATTCTAGGTTCTATGCTTCTCTGGGTATGAATAACGCCTCACTGACTGCTCAAATGCAAAGTATGTTGATGGAACAAGAGGCCGAGATCACTCCACACCACGCTCTCTTTTCGTGGATGGAAGAGGAGGAGACTATTCTCACAAATGATGCTTCCAACTCATTCATTAAAATGTTGTAGGTAAAAACTAATTATAACCTCCGCTATAAAATCCAGTTTATGAGAGAACTTGTGATTAAACCGCAAAGGACAAATACAGAAAAGATGGTGAAACAACCAACTGTGGTTTTAGTATGCTGGAAATGTGGTATCAACTTGCAAGAGGAGAAAACAATTCAAACACAAACACAAAACATTGCATTATAGGTTATAAATCCAAATAAGTCAAGTTAAATTAATCTAAACTCTTTAAAATCACTCCATGTTCCTCTATCTCCAAGGATCTTCAAGATTGAAGGTGGCTCTCAGCTTACAAGAGCACTTGATTCTTTAAGATGACAACTTAAAAAATGAGATTTAAATGATTCTAAGATCTAAATGGAATGCAACCAAGATCCTAGTGATGATTTTGATATTAAACTAAATGATGATAGGATGCAAGATATTGATATGAAGCTTGAACTAGTATGAAAATGATACTAAGATGAAGCTAACATGATATATCTAAGATTATAATGCCACCAAAATGATCTAAAATGCTATTGTATCAAAGAGAGATAATATGCTTAATGTTATGAGACTATAATTTTGATGCACAAAGACTTGATTGTTTTGAAGAAGAAATGGGCTCTATTTATAGGGAAAATAGGGAAATGGAGGGTTGAGATTGAATAATCTCAAACAGGGCTAGGATTGAAAGTTATCAATCCATGTTTACAATTCTCACCAATGAAATGGTGACAATTGTCAACAAAATACTGCTTGAGAAGACATGAAGCTTACCTTAGGAGGTAAGGGTTAAGGTTAGGTTAGGGTTATCCAATGGATAAAGCTTTTACCCAAGGGGTAAACTCTTGTGCAAGGGTTAAAGGGATAACTATGGTCAAAGCAATGAATGCTTGATGAGACCCTTGGGTTAGCTGAGGGTTGAGTTAGAGAGAAAGTCTCTAATCATGCAAGAGGGTTGAGTTAACCATTAATGGTTTGGAAGACTTTCAAGGTTAACTTGTTGAAGACATAAAGCCTTTAATGGTTTCCAAAGACTTTGAGGGTTTGAGAAGTGACTTCCCTTTGTTTAGGGATGTGACAATATTTAGGGGATGAGTTAGGCTAAATTGGAAGGGATTAGAAGAATCTAGAAGGGGGTTTAAGGAGGCAAGTGGGAGATGTAGGATTTTGCAAGTGGGTGGGGAAAATAGAATTTAATTAAAATAAAATAAATTTATTTCAATTGTTGTTGCAACTTGCATTTGTAGGATTTTGCAAGTGGGGGGATTTAATTAAATGTAAATTTAATTAAATGGGCTAGAAGAGGGATTTTAATTAAATGTGAATTTAATTAAATTGCTTAGATGTTGGTATTATGGATATGTTGTGTTGGTTTTGTCATTGATGTCAACACTTATCCTTCTGGAGATCTTTGGTTATGTTCACCGGCAAGTTCAGTGACTTATGCACAATCACCAGTATTTGGTTCACCGACAGGTTATATTGTTCACCGGCAATGAGGATGACGTGTTATCATCTGGAGATCACTTGGTTATGTCAAAGACATGGTTTGGACACTTGGTTTTGATGATTTGGTTATTGGTCTAAACGGGTTGACATATTGTTGTTACCAAAAAATTGGTCTAGGTTATGGACTAGCATACGTTATCTATTCCAGATCAGCACGACATGTTATGGAGATGGTTTAATCAATTGGTATTGTTGTTGAACCAACATGATGCATTGCATCTTGACTTACTTGTAATTGATTTTATTGTAATATCCTTAGTAAGATGACCTACACATTTGGTCTTATGTTTTGGTATATATGTAAGATCTCAATTGTGAGATTAATGTAATGGAATGTAATATGGTATGGTAAGGTTGTGATATTCGGTATAAGTAGAGATACTCACATAGACATCATTTAAAGAATCAAGGAAGGTTTGAAGGAGACAGTCAGATCTTAACCGGTACTAAATCCAACATTGGAGATGCTACTTTGAGCAGTACATTATCATTGGATTTAATCATCCAATTGTAGTCAGTGAGACTCCCATTTTTTGACTGAGCAGTGAGCTCTAGCCAGCTGGCCTTTCT
Source organism: Cryptomeria japonica (assembly GCF_030272615.1). NCBI lineage: Eukaryota > Viridiplantae > Streptophyta > Pinopsida > Cupressales > Cupressaceae > Cryptomeria > Cryptomeria japonica. Next base: position 417,528,850 of record NC_081410.1, read on the forward strand.
GCATGTGCAGACCTCATTTGTATACACATACTATATGTAGTAGTAGCATTTGATTGTGGGTAAGGTTTCCCACCATGGTTTTTCCCCTTACAGGGTTTCCATGTACAAATATTTGTGTTATGTGTTGTGGATGTTTTTTCTCTTTCTATTTCATCCATTAATTTTCACTGGTATTCATATTAACTGTTAATTTGTTTACCGACATTAAGTTTGGTTTACTAGTATTAAGTATCAAGTTTGATTAAGTTATGTTTGGGTTGAAATGAATAGACAACTTATTCACCCCCCCCCCCCCTCTCAGTTGCCTCGGGGTCCTAACAATTGGTATCAGAGCCAAGTCCTCTTTTTGTAGAAGTTTAACAACTTGAGGAGATTCTATGGCAACTAACTATTTCAGGAAGGACAGTCTGAAACTTAATGGAACTAACTATGGTATAGAGAAGATCAAAATGGAGACACATCTGAATTGCACTGGAAAAGACATATGGGATGTTACACAGAATGGTTATGTTGGTCCTACACTAGGTCAACCTAATCCACCTATAATGGCTAAGGATCAAGGGAATGATTGCAAAGCAAGAGAAGCACTTTTGAGCGCCTTGTCAGATCAGAAAATCATGGGACTATCAAACCGATCTACTACTAAATCTATTTGGGATAAATTGGAGACATTGAATGAAGGTGATTCCACTGTCAAAATTGCAAAACTTGAATGCTTCCGGGTCAAGTATGAAAATTTGAAATTGGAAGAAGATGAAAGAATTTTTGCTTTTATGGAAAGGGTTAATGAAATTGTTTTGGGAATACAATGCTCTGAAGGTTCCTTAAGTGAAGATGAAATTGTTTCTAAAGTTTTAAGAGCATTTCCACCAGCATACAAAATGAAAGTAAGTGTTATTAATTAGATAAGAACTGTGCCTAATACATCAATATCTAGAGATACCTTGGTTGGAAAACTTTCAGCATTTGAGCTTGAGGAATTTGGTCATGTTGCTACAATTAAGATAGATTTAGCTTTCAAAGAATCATCATCTGCAACATCTTCATCATTAGCTAATAAATTTGATTGGAAAGCACTTTATGCAAGAGTACTTGAAGACATTAGGAGGGAAAATGAAGAACTTGAAGTACTATTTGCAAGGAAAATGCCTAAAGGTCCTATTCGAAGTAAGTATGAAGGTAAAGCACCTTTTAAATGTTTTAACTACAATAAAATTGGTCATATGGCATCTAGATGTCGGGACGGACATGCAAGATTAACAGAAGAGGCTAAAAGAACATATAAGCCTAATCCTAAATATTAGAGATACAGATTTAAGAAGAATAGAGACATATCATGTTACTATGTTGATGAAGGAGTTACTGATGATTTTGATGAAGAACCGGGAGACAATGGATGGGCTTTTGTTGCAATAACAGAAGATCAACCGACACCTACTGTTCCACCGGTAGAACAGGCCCTGACAGCTAAAATTGAAGAAAATGATGAATGGATTATAGATTCTGAATGTTCACATCATATGACTAGTGATAAAAGTAAATTCTTATCCTTTTAGGAATACAATGGAGGTCTAGTAAGATTTGGAGATGACAAAGCTTATTTGATCAGAGGAAAAGGCACTATATCTTTTGATGGTAAGCATAATACTAACAATGTTTAGTATGTTGAAGGTTTGAAGCATAATCTTTTGAGTGTTGGTCAATTAGTTGAAAAAGGATTTTAGTTACAATTCAAGAATGGTAAATACAAAATCATGAATAGAACCGGTAATCAGACTAAAGGTAATATCCTTCATTTGAATAACAATGAAAAGACATGCTTGATTGCACATATTGATGAAAGTTGGCTATGGCATAAAAGACTCTGTCATGTGAATTTTGATTGCATTGTAAAGATTAGTTCATCTAAGGCAGTAAGGGATTTACTTAAGATTGTAAAACCTTATAATCTGGTATGTAAGGAATGTCAAATGGGAAAGCCAGTTAGAACAACTTTCAAGAGTATTTCAAAGAAAACCAATGATGTTCTTGATTTAATTTATACTGACTTATGTGGTCCGGCAAGAACAAGAAGTCTACAGGGAGATAGATACTTTATGCTAATCATTGATTATTATTCTAGAATGTGTTGGCTTACTTTTCTCAGGGAGAAATCAGAAGCTTTTGAGAAATTCAAATTATTCAAGGCACTTGTAGAGAATAAAACTGGCAAGAAAATCAAATGTTTAAGATCAGATCAAGGAGGTGAATTTACATCTAAGGAGATCAATACATTTTGTGAAGTGAATGGAATTAGAAGACAACTATTAGCACCCCAAACACCTCAGCAAAATGGAGTTGTGGAAAGGAAGAACAAAACTATTCTGGATGCAGCTAGAAGCATGATATTAGAAGCAAATCTACCTCATGTGTATTGGAGAGAAGCAGTGAATACAATAGTTTACACTTTCAACAGATTTCACATCAAAGGTGAAACCAGTAAGACACCCTATGAATTATGGTTTGGTAATATTCCTACTCTTAAGTACTTCAAAATATTTGGAAGAAAATGTTACATTAGGAGAGATGAGTATATTGGTAAATTTGATCCTAGAAGTGATGAAGGAATATTTCTTGGCTATTCATCTAAGAGCAAAGCATATAGATGTTTTAATAAAAGACTGCAGAAAATCATTGAGAGTGCAAATGTGAAGATTGATGAACATTTTAGAAGAAAATAAAGGTCTATAGATTCTGAACTGGCAGTTGAGATAATCAGAAATGAACCTATACAGAGTGCACTGGTACAAAATGTTGATCCAGTCACACTGGCATCATCAGAGAATTCCACAGTGATTGAAGAACATCAGCGAGTGAACACACCCACATATGTAAGATTGAATCACTCTGAAAGTCAGATAATTGGGAATAAGTATCAAGGAGTTATGACAAGAGGAAGACTGGCAAATGAAGAGGTATGTTTAATTTCTCAAATTGAACCAGCATCTGTTATTGAGGCATGTGAAGAGAAACATTGGATTAAAGCTATGGAAGATGAATTAGAACAAATTGAAAAGAACAATACATGGACATTGGTTTCTCGGCCTAAAAATAAAAAATGTGATTGGAACTAAATGGGTATTCAAAAATAAAATTAATGAAGATGGTAAGGTAATCAGAAACAAAGCAAGATTAGTGTGTAAGGGATATTCACAGAAAGAGGGAATTGATTACAATGAAACCTTTGTACCGGTAGCTAGAATTGAGGCAGTCAGACTATTTCTTGCATTTGCAACACACAAAAACTATAAAGTATATCAAATGGATGTTAAATGTGCATTTCTGAATGGTGATCTTGAAGAGGAAGTTTACATTGAACAACCTGATGGATTTTCATTGACAAATGATAAATATATGGTTTGTAGATTAAGGAAAAATTTATATGGATTGAAGCAAGCTCCTAGAGCTTGGTATGCTAGATTAGACAAATATCTCTGGAAGCTTGGTTACACTAAAGGTAATGCCAACAAAAAATTATATTTCAAAGTGACTAATGAAGACATTTTGGTTATTGAAGTTTTTGTTGATGACATCATTTTTGGAGGAGAAGATGGATTGTGTAAATACTTTTCTAATAAGATGCAGGAAGAATTTAAAATGTCTATGATTGGTGAGATAAAATTATTTTTAGGATTGCAGATTTCACAGATTGATAAAGGTATATTCTTATGTCAATCAATGTACTTGAAGGAATTACTGAAGAAATTTGGTATGGAAAACTCGAAACCGGTAAGTACTCCTATGACTACAACTGATAAACTATCATTGAAGGATGATTTAGCTCCTGTTAATCTGACAAGATACAAGTCTATGATTGGAGGTTTACTATATTTGACACAAACAAGACCTGATATAATGAATGTAGTATGTATTATTTCAAGATTTCAAAGTAATCCTAGATAAAATCATGAATCAATAGTGAAAAGGATTTTCCGATATTTACAAGGCACAACAAATCTTGGTTTATGGTATCCTAACGATGAAAATTTTGATTTATGTGCATACACTAATGCTAATTGGGTAGGAGATGTAGATGACAGAAAGAGCACCACCGGTGGGGCATTCTTTCTTGGTAGCAGATTGATTTCATGATTGAGCAAGAAATAGAGTTGTACATCATTATCAACAGCATAATCAGAATATGTTGCAACAGCAACTAATTGTACTCAGGTATTATGGATTAAGAAAATGTTGAAGGACATAAAGGTAAAATGCAAAGAACCCATAATCATCTATTGTGACAATTTAGCAGCAATTTATATATCTAAGAATCTGGTATTTCACTCTAAAACTAAACATGTTTCTATCAAATACAATTTTCTGAAAGAGAATGTTGAAGCAAAAGAAGTGAGATTGGTTTATGTGAATACCAAAGAGCAGATTGCAGACATATTTACTAAGCCTTTGCCTAAGGAAACTTTTGAATATCTCAAAGAGCAGCTTGAGGTCATACCCTCACTAGTAGAGAATTAGACAATTGATGCTTGGCATCAAACCAACATAATTTACAGAGAAACCTTTTTCTGGCTTTGATGGAGGAGAACTACTTCTCAGGGGGAGTAGTTGGTATTTGTAGTTTGTTCTATGAACTGGTTTTATCTAGTATTTGTATTGCTTTGGCATTTGATGTCAAAGGGAGAGAGATATCTATACAAAAAAATTAAAACATTATCCTTTGGGGAGAGATTATTCATTGGGGGAGAGATTGTTACTCTCTGCATTTTTATTTTTATTTCTGGTATTGATCTATTCTGGAGATTGTTGGTTTTTGGTTTATTGGCATTTTTTCTTTGGCACTTAGATGGTTTTTCCATCTTGTGTTGTCATCAATTCCAAAGGGGGAGATTGTTGGTATTATGGATATGTTACATTGGTTTTGTCATTGATGTCAACACTTATCAACACTTATCCTTTTAGAGATCTTTGGTTATGTTCATCGGCAAGTTCAGTGACTTATGCATAGTCACCAGTATTTGGTTCACCGACAGGTTATATTGTTCACTGACACTGAGGATGACATGTTATCATTTGGATATCACTTGGTTATGTCAAAGACATGGTTTGGACACTTGGTTTTGATGATTTGGTTATTGGTCTAAACGGGTTGACATATTTGTTGTTACTAACAAATTGGTCTAGGTTATGGATCGGCATACGTTATCTATTCTAGATTAGCATGACACGTTATGGAGATGGTTTAGCCGACATGATGCATCACATCTTGACTTACTTGTAATTGATTTTATTGTAATATTCTTAGTAAGTCGACCTACACATTTGGTCTTAGGTTTTCGTATATATGTAAGATCTCAATTGTGAGATTAGCGTAATGGAATGTAATATGGTATGACCTAAGGTTGTGATATTTGGTATATGTGAATATAAGAAGAGCTACTCACACAGACATCATTTACAAAATCAAGGAAGGTTTGAAGGAGACAATCAGAGCTTAACTGGTACTGAATCCAGCATTGGAGATGCTACTTTGAGCAGTACATTATCATTGGATTTAATCATCCAATTGTAGTCAGTGAGACTCCCATTTTTGTGATTGAGTAGTGAGCTCTAGGCAGCTGGCCTTTCTACATGTGCATACCCCATTTGTATACACATACTATCTATAGTAGGATCATCTGATTATGGGTAAGGTTTCCCGCTATGGTTTCTCCTCTTATAGGGTTTCCACGTACCAATCTCTATGTTATGTGTTGTGGATGTTGTTTCTCTTTCTATTTCATGCATTAAGTTTCACCGGTATTGATATTAACTATTAATCTGTTTATCGATATTAAGTTTGCTTTACCGATATTAAGTATCAAGTTTGATTAAGTTATGTTTGGGTTGAAATTAATAGACAACTAATTCACCCCCCCCCTCTCAGTTGCCTCTGGGCCCTAACATTAGATAGAAGAAGGGTATATTAATTAAATCTTAATTTAATTAATAGGCGATTAGAAGAATAGGGATATTAATTAATAGGAAGAATTAAGAATAATTAAATGAATAAAATTCACTTAATTCATTGTACAACTTTTAGGTGTCTACACATACAAGAAGAAGCTAAGGAAGATGCATCCTCAAATAGTCATGTTAGTCAAAGTTGAATTACAAAAGTTGCTAGATGTGGGTTTCATCAGACCCATAGACTATAGAGAATGGATTTCAAACTTAGTATCGGTGATCAAACCCATTGGGGGCATAAGGATTTGCATTGACTTCAGATATTTAAATAAAGCCTTTCCCAAGGGTTATTTTCCACTTCCTAATATAGATATGATCATAGATCTAATAGATGGACATGAAATGCTATCACTCATGGATGGTTTTTTCTGGTCATAACCAAATCAAGATTGCACTAGAAGATCAACATAAAACAACTTTCACTTGTCCTTGGGGAACATATTGTTGGAATGTGATGTCATTCGGTCTGAATAATGTCAATTCTACTTATCAAAGGGAAATGACCACCTTGTTTTATGATATGATACACAAAATTATGGAAGACTATGTAGATGATTTACTGGCTAAATCTAAAACAAGGGATGATCATCTAGATGTCTTAGCTAAAATATTTGATAGACTTGAGCGATACAATGTTCAACTCAATCCCAAAAAGTGTGTGTTTGGAGTAACATCTAGTAAACTCTTGGGGTTCATTGTATCAAATTGAGGCATTGAAATAGATCCTAAAAAGGTAAAAGCTATACTGGACATGCCATCACCCACCACACTTAAACAACTAATAAGTCTACAAGGAAGACTACAATCTATAAGATGTTTCATTGCACAATTGGCAGACAAGTGCCAACCATTTCAACATATTTTGAAGAAAGGTGTCACATTCAAATGGATAGAACAATGCCAAGAAGCATTTCAAACATTGAAAGAATATCATTTGTCCACACCAGTCTTGGTTCCACCAATACATGGGAAACCATAACTCTTGTCCATATCTACAACAAATTACTCTTTAGGTTTTCTCCTAGCACAACATGATGAGCAAGGAAAAGAGAGAGATATCTACTACATCATTAGAATGATCATAGGATATGAACTCAACTACACACCAATAGAAAGAGTATGTCTCACAATGATCTTTGCCAATCAAAAGATAAGGCACTATATGTTGAGTCATAAAGTCCAACTCATTTCACATTTTGATCCAATTAAGTACTTGTTTAACAAAGCAACACTAACCAGAAGACTCACCAAGTGGGTCATGAAACTAAGTGAATTCAACATAGAATATGTCAACAGAAAGGCCATCAAAGGACAGATCATAGGAGACCAACTAGCAAAAGCACTGATATGATTATGTTAGGATCTATGACTATTGCATGTGTATGATTAAATATAACAATGACTAAATTGAAGGTCTTAAAAAAATAATTGAAATGCTTAAATAAACACAACAATAATAAAGCGATGAATTAACAAAGAGAGAAGGAAGAGAGAAGACAAGAACATGAGTTGATAACGGAGTTCACCAATATGTCTACGTCTCTGGGCCCCTCTCCAACAGAGTGACCAATCCTTGATTATGCTCCAACAATAGTTACAAGGTCTTCAACTTGGACAAGTTACAAGTCTCTTACTTACAATGAGTACAAAGTCCTTCTCCTTCAAATGTAAATAGCAAGACATTAGCCTTCGAACTTGTATAGATATGAACATTCAAACTCCATAAAAACTTCTCTCATGAATCACCACTAACTCAAACTCCTAAGCTACCCCCCTTTTATATAAAATTATTTCCCAATTTGGCTTAAAACCATATGATTTTGACAATCAACCATATCTCCCATTTATAACAATGAATCTTCCAAAATAAACCTACCCACTTTAAAATAATGGCCCTTATAATTTTGCACTTTACAAAATAATCGTTAAAACTATATCGTCCCTTGAATTTATGGTTTATATTAACCAAGCATTATTTTATAACCTTTTCAGGTTTGATTTCATGGACTATTATTACCATCCTAGATCAGATTTATTGTTGTATGGCATCAATTTAGGCTTCTATTAACTATTTTTCTGTTGATATCCTAAAACATGTGGGTAGCTTAGTGGTTAAGAGTGAGTAGAGAGATGGGGGAGGTTGGTGGATCAAACCACCCCATTCCTCTCTATGTGGTTTGTTAGTTGTTAAAACAATCCTGCCTCCTAGATTAGTCAGCGAAGATCTTGCGGTAGAGTGGTGGAGCATAGATCTTGTATATGGGTGGTCATAGGTTCGAGCCTCCCAACAAACAAATATTTATTTGGTTGAAAATAATACCAAATTGTTGACCAAACATATCCTCTTGGATTAAGCACCCCTAAAAGAAAGTCATCCAATGGTGGTAGATTTTCTAGATGAATCAGTGTTCATAGTTATAGTAGCCACCAATCAGAAACTATACTTTGATGGATCCTATACCAATCATGGGATAGGAGAAAAAATTCTCTTCATAACTCCTCAAGGAGATTCTATCCCTTAATCATTCAGGATTAGCTTCCCTTGTACCAATAACATAGCTAAATATGAATGCGTAGTAATAGGACTTCATATTGTCATACAATGGAAAATAATGGAGTTACAAGTCTATGGAGACTCACACCTTATTATCAATCAAATCAATGATAATTGCAATAAAAAATATGACAAACTAACACCTTACAAATAGTTGGTGGAAGAATACAAGAAACATTTCAGCAATATAACATTTGAGCGAATCCTAAGAGTACAAAACAAGGCATTCAATGCTATGGAAATAGTAGGCTCTCTCTTGGACATATCTAACAATGGAACTCACTTTGAGTTCATAGTGGAATAGCTCATGGTACCAGCATATGAAATACCATCTTTTGAATATGTTTGCATGATAGAAAGACCTGAATCTCCTTGATACATAGATGTATATGCCTACCTAAATGATCAATATATATCTTATGATCTCTCAAGAAATCAAAGAAAGACACTTATCCATCAAGCTGCAAAACAAACAATTATTGTTGATACTTTCTATAGAGAAAGCCTACATGGAACTTTTCTTTGATGCCCCAATATTGAGGAGGCACAAACCACCCTGAAAGAAGCTCATGATGGCATATGCAGAGCACACTCTTTTGGTCATCAATTAGCGAAAAAAATGCAAAGAACAAGGTTCTATTGGCCAACGATGGAAAAGGACGCTTACAAATATGTCCAAAAATGGAAACAATGCCAAATACATGGAGACCTGATCCATGCACCTACTCAAGATCTTCAATCGATTACATCACCATGGCCTTTCTCATAGTGGGGACTAGATCTTGTTGGGAAAATAAACCCTACCTCCTCCAATGGATACAAGTCCATAATCACAACTACTGAGTACTTTACCAAATGGGTTGAGGCAATCCCTGTGACCTACACAACAAGCAAACAAATAGCTAAATTCATCTTAAATTATATCATCTGCAGATGGAGTCCCCATGTGTATTTTTACTGACAATGGGAGACCTTTTAAAAATCAATAAGTGAGTGAATTTTGTGACCAGTTCCACATTCAACAACATCTTACAACTCCTTATTATCTCCAAAGAAATAGTCAAGTTGAGGAAACAAATAATACCATATTGAAAATTTTAAAGAAAGTCGTCAACGAAGCTGGATGAGACAAGCATCTGCAACTGAAACCATCTCTCTGGGCCTATCAAACTGAGGTTCATACATCCATTGATTTTGCACCATACTGTTTAGTATATGGTTCAGAAGCCATTTTTCCTATTGAGGTAGAATTTCTATCTCTAAGAGTCTCCCTAAAACACATCATATCAGAGGAAGACTATAGAGTCGCACGTTTCCAAGAACTAGAATTATTGGATGAAAAATAACAAAGCACTCTGAATCATTTAAAAGGTTACCAAAACAAAATGAGATGAAGTTATTAAAAAAGAGTAAAACCATGTTTCTTCAAAGTAGGAGATGTCGTTCTTAAGGAAAACCAAAAGAATCTATCAAAACATGAAAAACCAAGAAAGTTTGAACCTAACTGGTTAGGTCCTTTTATAATAACAAGAGTGATTTAAAATAGCACTTATAATCTAACAACAATGGGGGGAGATCCACTCCTCGATCCCATGAATAGTATGCACCCAAAAAAATATTACATCTAAGGGACGGGTTCATTTTTAAAATTTCAGCATTGCATTTAAATATTTCCTTATTGCATTGCATCGCATATTAATCATTGCACAACATATAGTTGCATATCATAGCTTCTTGTTCATGTAATTGCATCAATAAAATAAGGTAATTGTCCAAAATTATCATATGTTTGCATTCAAGGGAAACAAAGGTCATCTACTTTCTTAGATATTCGAACATGAAGTTTTTGAGATCCTAAGGTTATTCATTTTCAACATCACCCTGTGACGACACTTTGCCTATCGTTGGGTAGAGATTTCACTATTTGTGCCTTTTTAACCCAAAATCTATCAATTGTTATATCTCACACATTAACAAAATCTCTAATTCATTCTAAACACTTAGTTGATCATATGACTAGTGAAAAATCCAATATTCTTCTTTAGTCCACTATAACTGTCGTACCCAAGTAGGTTTTATTACTTACAAGTCAAGGCAAGAAAATAAAAAAGAAAAAAATACTATGCCAATATCCATCTCAAGGCAAAAAGAGCAATGATATATAACTAAAATATCACGCATCCAAGTGCAATAAAAAGCTTGACTATGGGAACATGTGAATAACTCCATTAGAGCTATGGATGCTTGTTGGCAATGGAGCAATATTTGAGATATTACAATGTATAACCTCATCAGAGCCCTTAAAGCTTTCTTGTAGCGAGGCTCTATCCAAGATGCTTTTGAATTTAGATTTATCCATGTAGCTAGTCATATAGGATGCCAAGGATCTTTAGTGAAGATAAGAGCAGGAATTAACTCACTTGCACACACATGGGCAAAAGAAGATCAAATTTTTGAGAATCAATAGGGAACTTTTATGTCTCTCCATTTCCAAATCCTAGCCACTAAGTGTGTTAATTTGTATGTTCCAAGGGATCTTGAGGATCGATTGATCACTTATCTATGAAATGTTTTGTACCTCCAATTCAATTGGTGTATTACAAAATGCTAAACAAACAAAGTCATCCTTGTTCAAATTAGGACCTCCATATTTATTTTTCATATTGCATTAGCATAAATTCATGCTTAAATATCAATATCTCCATGCACATATTGCAGATCATCATGTCATATAGGTCTGCATACTAGGGGCATAACTGAAAAAACCATAAAAATCATAAAAAGACATGAAAAAATCATAAAAAGTCATCAAAAAATCCTAAAAGTCGTAAAAACTCCTGAAAAAAATCCTAGAAATCGTAAAAAGTCATGAAAAAATCCTAAAAATCGTAAAAGTCATGAAAAAATCATAAAAAATCCTTAAAAAAACCCAAAAATCAAAAACATTGGAAAAAGAAAAAATACCAAAAATATAAGAAAAAAAAATAATCAAAAAATCAAAACATTCAAAAATGATCCACAAAACCCTAAACATCGAAAAGCTCTTAAAAAAGACCTAAAAATCGAAAACAATCAAAAAACTTGCAATAAAATGTCTCACGAGAAACAAATACCCTAGCAGATATCCAGCAAACACTTCACACGAAGTTAAACAAAGGATATAAATCCTCAAACTATCCATATCAAAGTGATCTTTATCTTGTCTTAAACAAAAGAGGATACACTCGAAACTAGACAGGTTAGTCTTAAATGGGGTCCACAACTTTCTGAGATCAAATATTATCAACCATCACATAAAAAAAATCAAAGCAAAGGCACAGTTAGTAAAGCTGTTGAGTTTTGTCTAATTTGGTTTTTATCTTGTATCAGTTGGTGAAGATCATATTCTATGCTACTCAAGGATGTCCAAAAAGTGACTAGAGGGGCTATGATAAGCACAATCCTTTTCTTTGTTTGTTGTTTGTGGTGTGAACCAATAAAGTTCTGGGACAATATCTCTAGTGGGTGTATGTGACAAGAGCATTCAACTTGTGAATGCCACATATACCTCGACCCATAGCATAATTCTCAGAATGGAGGGTTCACTCCTTGTTTGTTGAGTGTTTGTTTCTTGCAATGAGATATCTTTATGTCTTGGTTCTTTATACCCTAATGTACAAAGTTCCATTGTTCCAAAATAAGGCTCAGTGATGAAAACATGTTGCACTATGAATAAAGACAAGAGGATTATTCATCATCAATCATATCATATCATTTCAATTTCTCATCATGATAATTGTATCAATCAAGATCACTATTTCTAGTGGATTGAATTCATTTTTCTTTCTCCTCTTTTCATCATTTAATATTTTTACTCTCTCATCAATTCTTTCATACTACTAACATTTCTTCTACTTTAACTAAGTCAAAAGGATAAAACAACATTTTGGCACATTTAAAACAAAAACATTAATTGCATCCATATAGCTGATTCATTTAGTTGATTCATTTGATACCATTCATTTGGATCATCCATTTCATTACATTCATTTAATTTCATTCCTTTTAGTTGCATTGTCATAATAGTTACAATTCATTTAAGTGTGTTATCATTTGAACCACTTTTATAGTTGCATTCAAGATAGTCACATACACTTAAATTGTATATATTGTGGCAAGATAGGAATGGTAGGATCTATCAAAGGAACAAGTCTACGTGGCAACCACCAAACATCATACTGAGGCGTATTCCCTGGATGAGCTGACCCAACTCCCCAACCCCACTGCATAGGAAGAAGTGGATAGAACTCAGGAATCACAACATGTGGCTGAACACACGCTCCCCAATCCCCAACCTCTCGACATATACGAGAAAAATAGGTTGTTACATCAGGAATGTCCTACATCTCTCTGAACTGTCAAAGTACATGACCTAGAAGATGAATGTCAATGATCCTAAAGTGACCAACGTTGCGACCAATAAAATGTCTCTTCTATCAACAATAAGGTAAATGATGTACATCGTCGGCCCAATCCGGGCAACCAAGGTAAGGTTTCCAAATAAAGTACTGCAATATATCCAACTGATGTCTCCAATATAGACTATTCCCTACACCCCTGTGCCTAGTCCCTACTGTATATCTGTATGCATATGGCTCCTTATCCTAAATATCTATATGCACAACCGATCGAGCAATAGCAATATGCTCCCATATCCAAACCTGGAGCAATGTAACCCCACATCCAATAGTAGATCCCTATCTAAGATACACAATACCGTGCATCTGATGGTACAAAGTGGCAAGCAGACAAGAACCCCATGTGAACACCCATATATGCACAATCATGTCATATATGACTTTTCCCCAACCAACTGGGAAACCATTTGTTCTCCTATCAAGAATCAAGAAACCTGCTACTATACTAAATAACATAATGGTAAGGTCATTGTAATTCATCACCTCCCAAGGTATCTCATATTAGCCTCTGATCTGGAGCTCCTCCTTTGTACACTCACGAAGCTCGCACATGCCATCTATCCCAGCTTGACGATCATATATAGCCCTTGCACCATGAATAGGAATGTGCAAGATGCACCATACATCCTCCAAAGTGATTGGTGCCTCTCTAGTGGGTAAATGAAAAGAACATGTCTTTAAATTCCAGTGCTCAAATAACATTGTGATCATGGCCTTGTTGGTCATAACCTCAGGCAAGTGTAATAGATGATAAACCAATGTGTCAAACTAAGGCAACCTCCTCTGCACTCAACTTGAATCGAAGATCGAGACCATTAGGCCTTGTTTGTCTACATACTAATACACTCAAATTCTCCTGCAAATAAAAACATGAAAAAGTTAATCAAAGAATTTGCATGACAAATATATATCGTACAAATGGAAAAAGAAAAATTACAACAAATATGAATTGATAATTACAAATGTGCAACAATAACAACAATTATGAATCATTAATGACAATTGTGAATCATTAATAACAATTGCGAATCACTAATGACAATTGTGAATCAACAATGATAATTGTGCATCAACATAGACAAATGTGAATTAATAAGGGCAACTGCAAACTAAAAATACAATTGCACAATGTTAAGAATGATTGTGAATCAATAAAGACAAATGTACATTAGTCGACATAAAAATGTGAATTACATAAAAATATTGCACTGAACAAAATTTAGAAAATCTAGCACAAATAGGCAAAAACGAGATTTTTTTTGGAATACATACCATGCCTCCAGTCCTGGGTGGTTTATGGTATGATAGGACTCAATCAGATAAGTGATGTCATGCTAGGAAGCTGGCCATGATGCCGCAAAGTCACAGGAAAGCTCAAAAATCAATGTGAACTCCTAGAACTCAAAAGAATGCAAATGAGCAAATAAAATGTCAAAATCACTATTTATAGCTCAAAATTAGGGTTTTTACCAATCCGATGGTTGTGGTCGCCCTAAACATCAACGCACTTGTAGATAGATCAAATGGAGTCGAAATTGCACGAAACTTGAAATGATTGCTTACTACCACTGTATCAGAAAAACGGTCTCAACTCCATAATTTTTCAACCACTTTTTATGAGGGGGCATATTTACACCCAAAGAATCACCAAGGCATATACTGGGGCAAAATTTTTTGGTTTTCTTTGAATCATCATTGCGACATTGTATCAAAGAGTGGTAAATCTAGACACCTAAAAATATCTCATCAATCGCACACTGATTGTTTGTCCTAATTAATTAAGTAATTATTTAATTAAGTTGATTATTCTTCTGAATTAACTCAATCATCATTCTTCATCTTACTAATTATTCAATTTCTATCCTTTAATTAATTAATCACTAACTCCCTTCTCAAATATTAATTAAATATTAATTATTTAATTAATTGTGATTAATTCCCTTAATTAAATAATCTTTATTATTTAATTAATCCTATTTCTAAAGATTAAATAATTTTATTAATTAACCTATTCCTCCAATCTCCCAATTTCAAATTTCAATTAATTCCATCTAATTTCATTTCTCTCAAATTCACATTTAACCAAATCTATATTTCAATAAATTTTAGTTAATTTCATGTGCATTTCAGCATTCGAAAATCAAAATTCAAATTCAAATAAGAATGAAATTGAATTTCAATTCAATCACCTACACCACATGTTGAAAATACTGACTGATTGATCAAATCAATTAACTAATCAGTTAACTCTCCAATCTCTCCTTTTCACTCCAAATCACCTTTTTGACTAAATAATCAATTCACTCTTCTCTTCAATCAACTCAGTCAACTGGATAATATATTCATTTCACTAATAAATCAAATGAGTTGACAAATCAATCTATCATGTTAATAGATCAATCAATTCACTTAACTGGTCAATCAAAATCAATGATCTATCAATCATCACTTCAGTTCAATATCTCATCCAATCTGTCTCAAAATCTATAAATACAAGATCATTTTCTCAATTCAATCTAGAATCACAAAACTATAATCTTCAAAGTAATTGTCTATCTTATGCAGGAATTTTAGTGCAACACCTGAGAGCCATCCTACATCCACAATTCGGAGAAGAGCAATGGAAGCTTTGTCAAATTGATTAAGGGAGTCTTAAATTAGAATTCATTTCAATTCCATTGATTTTGCATTATTTGATTGTCATTTAGGAGCAACTTTGATTAGATTAGAGTTGTGATTCACTCTTAATAATCTGATTATTCAAAAAATGATGTTTTTACCCCTAAGAAACACCATGCTCTAGTGCTAGCATGCACAATGGGCTCATGTGCAACCAAAGTAGCCAGTATATGAACATGGGCTCTGATACCAAATGTAATGCCCACCAAAATACCCTAGAGAAATTAACTAATCTATCTAAAAAATTAGAGATAATTTTTTTTAACATCTACTAATGCAACATATTAATCTACCATTACTCATATGCATTAACCATAACATAACAGGAATGCATGAACATCTAAAACATAATCATATCCACAACAACATATAATGCAAGCGGAATAACAATACATCTCACTACAATCATTCCCTAGGGTATCTCAACGTCATTACTTACTATCATTAACACATAACACAACCATTTACCATGATACCATTAACATTCATTAGAACAATTACATTCATTTCTCAATTAATTACTTATCTATCAATGCATGTCCTAACCTATGCCCCTTAACTCCTTACGTTCATTTTAGAGCACCAATCAAGTGTTCCTAGACCTTTAAATTCATCTATCATGAGAGCATCATATTTCACATAGAATATCACTTAATGCACATCTAGATCATTCCATTAATATTAACCATGAAACTTACAAGCTACTCATTCCTATCCTTATTACAAAGATATCCATCATTAGGAAATAAAATCTATCAATTTAGTACATTCACTCATAAACATACATGAATAACCTATCAATTTCCACTACTATCCATATAAATACACAAGATATTCCAATCACATTACTTAATCAATAACTCCTTATCAAATCTGAATTACATTCATAATAAATATCCAATTACATCAATCATAGTCTTATTACAAAACATCATGATTTCAACTTGCTACAAGTCCTATGACTGCATATTACAAGATACTTAATCTTCTTTACAATTACATCCTTCTCAAGATACAACATACAAGATACCAATCTCCTCAATTACATAGATTATGCTCCAAAGATCCATCCACATGAAGAGAAGATATAATTCCACATCAACAGATGCTAGCAACCAACAAAGAACATCCCAATGGAATAAGACATCGAACCACCCGACCATGTGGAACCAATAAGGAACCACCCCAATGCTAGGAGATGACACAAGGTTCAAACTAACACTCTAGACCTAGGCTGACACTTAACTATTGGAATCAATGAACATTGAGAGGGGGGGTGAATCAGTGTTCTGGTGTTTATAAATTTATTAATCTGATTCTTTATTGACTAGATGCACAAATAAGAAACTAAAATGCATAAACACAAAGCAAATAGGTACATAACCATAACACCAATATTTTACATGGAAACTTGGAAAGGGAAAAACCATGGTGGGATTTGAAACCACAATATTACATGAGGGGAATGCACTTGCATTCAGGCACACTACCTAGAGCTCACTGCTCAGTTACAAAAATAGGGCTACAACCCCATAGGAAGGTTCACTACCTTACAGATGATTACAAAAGGATTACATTGTGTGATGAACTAAAAAATAGCATCTAACTATACCACAAATCAGTTCCGATTAGGCTCAAAGTGATCCATTGTGACTGTCGTAATGATTTGCTCTGTTCTTCTCTACAACTGCTCACCAAATCATCAGAAATCAAGATGTGCATGTGAAACTACGCTCAATCGCTCCTAAAATAATTGCATACATTATTACCATACACAAATATACTAACCAAGTAGATCTTATATATCCGCACCAAAAAAAATGATCTTCCACAAGTCGGCTTCACCAAATATCAAAAATGAAATGTGTAGCTACAAATCAGCTTAGATCTTTTACCGAAATATATTTCAGACCTAAAATACATGATCACACCCTTCCTATAGGTCTCATAGACCATCTCGAACACATCACCAATCACCAAAATCAACTCTAAGAATCTGGCCACACGTTATACCACCAAATATGATGAATACTCTATTTTACTGCTCTACTAGATACCAGACCTTCAATCAAGCATAGGAATCATCACCAGAGGGTGAATTGTCATGTTAATCTGCTTCATTTACCAAACCAACTAATCACTAATCACCAAAACCAAAACTGGATCAGATCAATAGGCTGAGTTGGCATTAATGACAACTCCTAAGAATATATAAGCAACAAGAAACACCAATGTTCACCAGAACATTAAGTGCCAATAATATCCCCTTTTGGCATTGATAGAAACACGGGTAAAAAATGATAAGTGATCCAATTGTTGTAACTAGTCTGGCAATCTGAAAAATCTGTACACTCACTGACTGGCTGACTCCCCTTGAAGATGTGCATCAATCTACACAACTTGCTCCATTTTTTACTGCTCTCTCTCCCCCTTTGGCATCAATGGAAAAGGGTGGTAATCCGCCAAAACTTATGTACAAAATAATGAATGAATGCAATTGATTACATGAACTTAAAGATGTCTGAGTAGGTCGCCTTCAGGTATTCCAAATATTGGTTCCATCCTCTTAGGAAACACTCCAAAACACTTATTAGGGCACTATACATGAATGCATGAACCTCAAGACTCTAAAGATCAGATGGCATCAGTTTACCTAAGGCACTGATTGCATCTTGTTGTGCTCCAAGTAAGGTGTCCATCTGGGGAGTTATCAAACTTCTCAGATCTCCCACTCTACTCAAAATTTTCTCCTTGTCTTTATTCAAACTCTTTATTTTATCGGTATAATCCAAAATTTGTGCTTCAAGGGTACTTCAAAAAACTAATTGGGGTGCAAAAGAATGACCGATATTGGATAAATGACCCTCAATATCTCTTATTTTCTAATCAATGTCTTCAATAAAGTTAGGCAAAAACATACATGATTTGAAAATTTTACCACCTTCTTCCAATGCCTCTTCTACACTCTTCATAACAGTCTTTAGGCTTGCTCTATCTCTCTCAAGTTCTTTCAATTTATTCTGTAATCTCATCGCATTAAATATTTTATGTACAAATTCATCTGTAGCCTTTTCTAATGATACAAAATGAGTGTTAATAGCATTTAACATGTTCTTAAGCTTTCTAGAGGAAGAAGCACCAGTCCTAACTGAAACTAGGCAAAAGCTTTTCCAAAACCTTAGTTGCAAGAGAGATTACCTCTTTATCTTCGGACTAAGATTTCAACAAGTCTTCACTTGCCTTGATCTGAGCTTGAGTGGCAAGTTTCAAAGCTTGAAGAGGGGATAAGGTTCTCAAATCCATCAGATCATGAGAAAAATCATCCTCTACATCAATCTCCTTACCTTTGGCAGTGACATTTACTACAATCATGGTTACCAGAGGTTCCTCTATTGGCTCATTACCCTTCTCCTTTTCAACCTCTGCACTCACACTCTTTTCAACTTTTTTTATCTCCTCAGCTATCATTTTTTCAATTACTTCTATCACAGGACGGTCCCGAGTAGCTTCACTAGAGATATCTGCTACTAGATTCTCAATAGATGCATCTTGTGCAGCATCTTGCTCAATTTAATCAACAAATAGTTGATCCTGCAGACCACCGGAGACTTCTGCAATTACTTTCAAAATAGAATTTTTTTAGGAATGTGCTCTACCGAGTGGGTGACAACCTTTGCCTAATTCACCTCATATCTCAACTCTAACAAAAATTATTTTATTATTTTCTCTATCTCTTTTGCAACTTCGTCAATTTTACCAAGCATAATTCTATTAATTATCCTCTTGCTTTTGAATTTTTCTTTTGCCAACTTAAATAATCTTTCAACTGCATCCCTTGATATGACTGGACATGTGTTTACTAAAACATACTCTTGCATTTCTTCGTCTTTCCTGGAAGTAGCATTTCCCTGGATATCCAAAATTCCATATCTTTAGGAATCTCAAATGACAATTCAATTAGAACTCTACTGAAGTTATTCATGTAATGAACAACCGCTTCTTCAATTTTCCTCTACTCCTTGTCATCAGCATTCTCATAGTACACAACAAGATTATTCAAATTTTAATCCTTCTTGATTTCTTCTAAGGATTTAGGAGGGATTAACTTAACCTTATCGGACTCCAAAGCTTCATTTATCTCATATTTCTACTTCTTGATTCCTCTAGGCTTTTCAGATGGCTCACCTTTAGTCGTTGTCTTCTTGGAGGGTGGAGCATCACTGGATGGCTTTTTTACTACTCTAGCATAAGTATAAGTCTTCTTAACTTTCTGGATTTCCTCATTCAACTATGTCTCCTCCTCAGCTACCACACACTACCTTGAAGGCTTCTCCTTTTTCCTTTTTTCAACTCCACTGGTTGATATTGTTGGCTTGGGCTTGGGTGGAGGTACCAATTTCTTCACTTCAGAGAGGTGCAAATCTGCTAGGCTTTGCCTTCGATTTCTTAGGAGGGTTTTCTGATTTGGTTTGTGGCTTGATTAAATCCTCTTCTCTTAATATTTTATGAACCCTTTCCCTCTAGACAACCTCCTTTGTCAATCCCATTTGTTCTGCAATAGCCTCTGCTTCCTTTATGATCTTTCTCTTCCTACTAGCATCAATGAACTTTTTATGCAAGGCGAGGTCTTTTTCCTTGAATGTTCCAAATATTTCCTCCTTTGGGTCTACTAGTTGGCTTAATAGTTGTTGAGCATATGCTTCAAGTGTAATAGTGTCAACTTCATACCCCATGGGCATGATCCAAATTATCCTTGTATCAACTACTTCCATATGGCATTGATCTTTATCAACCATGAAACAAATTGTCTTCTCATACTTCTCTACAATCTCCTTAGGGATTCTTTCTTAGACTTTCATAGAGGATTGAAAGGTCTTGAAATAACCCCATAATGTGGATATTCTCATTTTACCGTCATCAATGCCCCATAATTCTTCCTTGATTTGTATGGCCACCGATTTATCATAGGCCCATTGGACCTTCCCTTTTATACCAAGGATCTCATTTAGGAAGTATAATGCTAAATAAATGATAAGGGAACCAAACTTGATGGTGTTATTTTTATCTTGCTTGATCTTATTTAAGTTACTCAACAATTCACTCAAAAGAACTTCACATAAATCATACCTTTTATCTTCTTTCAGAATCTGATAGGCTGAAAATTTTGTTGTACCAGAAATTGAATTTTGTCTACTTGACTGATAGACCTTGTAACCAACTACCATTGATGCAAATCTGACATCATGCTCAAGGATGTCATTTATTTTCATTTCTCTATTGTAAAACTTTGAATCGATAGTGGCTATCATAGTGTTATTTGATACCTTCCTTAGACCATGCACTTCACCGGTTGCACTCAGGCATGTTATGGCTTGAATTGCCTACTTAGTGATCTTATAGGGTCTATCTAGCCATATGAACTCATCATGGACCCTACTCAGGATATATTAGATCCATTCCACTTTATCACATAATAGGAAATGGATGAACTACATGAAACCCTTATTTTGAAGAATCTTATATTTTGGTTTTAGGTTTCCCAAGTTGTCCGCAAAATGCATGTTATACAAGGATAGCATGTCAGCACTGTCGAGATCCTCAAGATCACAATGGATGTATGCCCTAATATCTTCATTATGAATAACACCATAGGGTACCAAGGAAAATTCTCCTTCTAGATCATCTTCAACAAACTTGAAAGGTTATTTCTTAAAAACTAGTCTTGCCCTATCCTTAATCTGAACAACCAAAGGAGTAGCGATTCTGGACACAGATGCCATTTTGACTTAGGGTTTAAAAACATATAGCTTCGTGAAATAGATAAATACCTTTTGATTCAACCAGGTGCAAGAAATCGCTACAAGCTCGACTTACACTGCCAAATCTCTTCTCTTCATTGCTTTATACTTTTCATTTGGTCGCACTATGAAGAATGAACCTTTCAAATGCTTTTTTAACCTATTTTAGGTTGTAATAAATGCTTCAACATTTTGGCTTTCGATTGTCTTATTTTTCATGAAATTGCTTAATGAAACCTTAAATCTTTAGGCAATCTTCCGAATATCATCTGCATAGGTGATCTAAGCCTTTTGCAACCTTTCAAATTAGGTTATAGATC
Organism: Cryptomeria japonica; assembly: GCF_030272615.1. Classification (NCBI taxonomy): domain Eukaryota; kingdom Viridiplantae; phylum Streptophyta; class Pinopsida; order Cupressales; family Cupressaceae; genus Cryptomeria; species Cryptomeria japonica. The sequence continues at coordinate 417,550,658 of NC_081410.1, forward strand.
TCCAAGGAGGGGGTTTTATGAATTTGTATGAAAAAATCCCCCTAAGGCCAAAAATCCCTAGTTACCGAATGAGGTTCCATCATTGGATTCAGGTGTGGAGTCATTATGAACATAAGAATCATCTTTCTTAACCCACATATTATGTTGATCTCTGATTTCCTCAACCTTTGCTTTTCCTTTCTCAATTGATTTGTTCTTGTTTACCGGACCATTATTCCTGCTTCTACAATATTTTAAAATGTGACCCAGTTTGTTGCATGCATGGCAAACAATATTTCTCTGCATAGGCCTGAAATTCATCTGATTTGGTCTCATCCTGCATTAGTTATAGATATGTCCAAATATCCCACATGCAAAACATCTTTTATTTTGCAAATTGTTCATCATTCTACACATGTTTGACTTGTGACCAAAATTGTTGCATTTGAAACATTGACCGGTAAAGGTAGGAACATTATTCATTATGTTATTCATCATCCCATTATTCATCCTACTTTTGCATTGATTTTCCATATGAACAAGTCTGTTGCAAGTGAAACATCTACCATTGAATTTATAAGCATTGGGTTGTCTTACCGGAGGATTCTTTCTCTTCTGATGATTAGGTTTTGCATTGCTCTATCCAAAACCAGAGGATTCTCCTTTCTCATATCCAAGTCCTCTTGTGTCTTTCCCATGTCTCTGACTATCCAGCATGTCATCCAACTAGGTTGAACTAGCTTTGAACTTTTCTTTGTGCTTATTAGAAATAGTCAGCTTATCTCTCAGAATTATGATATATCTCTCAAGTTCTTGTCCATCATTCTTTATTTGCACCTGTTCAAGCTTCAATTGATCATTCTCATATGTCAATCTGCAACATTCATCAGATCTTTCCTTCAAGGATTGAGTTGGGATTTCTTCATTCTTCTTCTGATTTTCAATCTCCTTTGTCAGTTTCATAACATTGGATTTCATCTCATTCTTCAGAACAATATTCTCTCTAGCAAGCTTTTCACATTCATCAATCTTGTCCTAACTTTCCATGCTTTGTTCTTCTTCCTTTTTCAGTTTCTCCATCAACTCTTTCCTCTTGTCTCTTGAAGTTTTCACTTGATATTTCAATGTCTTAATGAAATCTTCAGTTGCACTCAGGTTCCTCTTTAAGGAACTTACTTCTTTCCTTGTTGAATCAAGGTCTTCAAGTACCACACTAAGTTGTCTCTGCAAACTAGAGTCCATTGATTCAATCTTCTAGATCTTCCTCAAGTTGTTAGGCTTTCTCGGAGAAACTAGGCTCTGATACCAATTTTTGGAATTAGTGAACATTGAGAGGGGGGTGAATAAGTGTTATGATATTTATAAATTTATTAATTTAATTCTTAATCAACCAGATGCACAAATAAGAAACTAAAATGCATAAACACAAAGCAATCAGGTACATAACCATAAAATAAATATTTTTACGTGGAAACCTAGAAAGGGAAAAACCACGGTAGGATTTGAACCCACAATATTATTCCACTATGTCTAATAGCAAAACAATATTACATGAAGGGAATACACTTGCATTCAGGCACACTACCTAGAGCTCACTGCTTAGTTACAAAAATAGGGCTACAACCCTAGAGGAAGTCTCACTACCTTACAGATGATTACAAAAGGATTACACTGTGTGATGAACTAGAAAATAATATCTAACTATGCCACAAATTAGTTCCGGTTAGGCTCAAAGTGATTTGTTGTGACTACTATAATGATCTGTCATGTTCTACTCTGAAACTGCTCACCGGATCATCAAAAATCAAGATGCACATGCAAAACTTAGCTCAAAGCATTACATACATTATTACCACACACAAAGATACTATCTAAGTTGATCTTATATATCCACATCAATAAAAATGATCTTCCACAAGTTGGCTTGACCAAATATAAAAAATAAAATGTTCAGTTGCAAGTCATCTTAGATCTTTTACCGACCCATATTTAGGACCCAAAATACATGATCACATGCTTCCTATAGGTCTCATCAACCATATAGAACACATCACCAATCAATAGAATCAACTCTAAGAATCCAGCCACACGTTATACCACCAAATATGATGAATACTCTATTTTGTTTCTCTATCAGATACTGAACCTTCAACCAAGCATAGGAATCATCACTAGAGGGTGAATTATCATGATAATCTAATTCATTTACCAAACCAACTAATTAATGATCACCAAAACTAAAATTGTATCAGATGAGGAGGATGAGTTACCATCAATGACAACTCCTAAGAATATATAAGCAACAGGAAACATCAAACTTCATCGGAGCATCACCAAAACATCAAATGCCAACACTAACAACCAAGGACTCAACACAACCTCCATAAAAGATAAACAACCAAATATAAAATAAACCAAATCACACCACAAATCTAATCATAAATCAATAAACTCCCAAAGGTGTAGCAAAAATCAAAGCATAAGGATCATGGACACATGTAAGGAAAGAGTGTCATTAAATTCTATCCTCAAAAAAAAGGGGCCAAGCCTTACCCTGATAGACATGTGGAATCATCACAACCTATGAGAAATCAAGGGAGTTTGGCTTACCATCACAATGGTCTTCCTAAGCTCATCCTGAGTCTCCCCTCAAGGGCTATGAGGTGGTGCCACAACAACTATTTGTTATATTGATTTAGTGAATCCTAATTACCCAACCCACTAATCAATTTTTATATTTATCACCTGCAAATTATACTCTAACTCTTCATGTGGTTCCATAACAGGTCTAGACCCTAAGAAACCTCTTTAGGAACCTCTTAGAGCCTATTGCTCACAATCCTAGTCCTACACATGCAAGAGCCCACTCTCCCTATCCATTGACGAAGACCTTAGGGTGAACATAATCAATAACAACTCAATGAGGCTCAAATCCACAAGCTTGTACATACAACCACAAAGACCGTGCAAATATATACCAAGCCTCGAAAGCATAAATCCAAATGCAACATAAACCAAGAACCTCATGCATAAATAATACAAGCTAGAGATAAACCATAGTTCAATATTATCCACTACAGTGACGCATTTCCCATCTTGTTGGAGCTAACATAAATAACCCTCTATAGCAAGGTATGTGTCATCTTGTTCGAGATGCATGCATAAATAAAATAACAAAGGCAAGGCAATCACCTCTTGCAAGTACATAAAAATACTATTTAATGCTCTCTAACTCAATACTGATCACAACAACAACTTTGGACAACTCAAATACTCAAGGTACAACCTTTGGTACAAAATCAAATAGGAAAAATCAACTTAAAATAACTGAATGAACAAAATATGTATGGTACTAGTACGATGGTAAATAGGTATGATACTAGTACAATGGAAAACAAGTATGATACTAGTACAGTTGCAAATAGGTACGGTACTAGTATGATGACAAACATGTACAATACTAGTATAGTGGAAAATAGGTACAATACTAGTATGATGGCAAATGGGTACAATACTAGTATGATGATAAACAAATACAATAGTAGCACGGTGGAAAACAGGTATGATACTAGTATGGTGGTAGATCATACCAAAGACTTAGAGACAAAACTAGAATAGCTATGACAAGACTTAGAAAGTGAATAAGGCTTCAAAACGACACAACAATAGTCAAATAAAATCACAACAATGATAACAGCTCAAAAACTCAACAAATATCAATTGGAGTATAACACATTTCTGAATACAAATGTAACTCTCGGTAATGCACAGAGAGCCAATTCCAAGTCATACTAAATGAGAAAATAACTAAGGCTCACAATAACCACGTAAATGAAACATAGAAACAAAACAAAGCTAGTACTTCCTAGACCCAAATTGGGAGTCGTAGCAGCCACAACATTCATAGAGAAATCCACAAAGTTGTCACGATAAAATTTCAACAATAAAATAAATATATATATAACTAAAAATACATTAATCCCCAACTATACTTAACAATTAATATTTTCTTTAACTACATTATCAAATTCCCAGCCTAACAAGCAACTTTATCAGACACAATGCAAACATAATTCTTTCTAGAAGACAAAATTGCAAGAGGTTAAATTCACTATTGTCACAAAAGTTGAACCTGTTTGATGAACAACCTTGATCATCAACCTTGTGTAACATGGAAACAACCTCCCAAGTGTGGGACTTGCAAAAGTGAGGTTGAGTCTCTGAAGAAGGTCGACTTCCTCTTCAATATAATGCAATAGGACCTAATCTAATGATTCTAACAAGCAAAAAGGGAGAAAGAGGGAATTCTTTAAAGAGAGGAAAAGGTTTGCACCTAGATGGAATATTGATCTTCCTACCTATAACTGCACAAGACATTAACAACACCTATCCAAGGTATACACAAGATTCTATCTAAATAAGTTACCTAAAAAAAAGATGAAGGTTGGGGTTCTTATGAGATACAAAGGGGGGCTAACATTTATCTCACAAATTGTACTCAAAGATGGATTCAACTCAATCAACTACAACTAAGAAAACTAAAAGAGATGCATTCATAAAAGGGGGTGATAATTCACACATATTAGAATCAACTGAATCTAGGTAAAACATACATGCTTTATTATTGTAGGGCAAAGCAAAATTTACAATTGCAGAAAAACATAGTTTTATGTAGAAGAAAAGAGAGAAGATCCTTTGGAAAGATACAAAAATTGCCTTTATAGTTGAGGCATAACTCAAAATTGAACCTAACCAGAAACCCTAACCTTCCTAGGGTTAGGTTAATAAATATCTGCAAGAGGGAAGATAAAATCAGATCAACAAGTTGATCTGATGGCATGTAATAACCCTCTACAAATGATCATTGTAGACACTAAAAAATGGTCAACACTTGTGTCTCCTATTTTTAACATATCATGTGCATAGTCTTTAATTAAACCCCTTTTACTAACAATTCTTCTAAGTATCAAATAAATAAATTTAATAATTTATTTATTTGTCTCCTTTGTCTATTAATTAAATAAATTAATTTTATTTAATTAACTAATTCATAAATTTGAGCAATAAACTAATAAATCAGTTTTATTAATTTATCATATTTATCTTCCTCCAAAATAGAGATAATTAATAAATTTTATTCATTAATTCATCTTTATCTTCTTTTTGTGAGGAGATAATTAATAAATCCTATTTATTAATTATCTCTATTTATTCTCTCATGTGAGGATATTTCCTTCTTTTCTTAATTTTTTATCCTTCCATTTTATCCTCTTATATGAAGATATTTAAGATTTTTTTTTAATTAAATCTTCTCATAAAATCCTCCTAATTTCTAAATTTGGAAATTAATATCTTTCCTTGATTTTCAAAAATCAATCTTTTTGGCAATATCTCATTAATCTTAATTTTTAAATTCAAAAATGAGGTATGCATCTTCAAAAATCTTCTTTTTGTGAAAGGATATTTTATTTATTTATTTTCAATTATTCTATTTATCTTTTCAAATGAAAATATTTAATAATTTTTAATTATTAAAATCTTCTTGGTATTTTCAACTTGCTAATTTGGTATTTATGAGAAGATAATTAAAGATTTTTTTATTTTATTTTTTTTTCAATAAAAGTGGGCAAGCCACTAAACTATATTTTATTAACTTTGAATTTTGATACAATTGGGTTCAAAGGGCATACCAGTAGGAAAGAACCCGCAAGAAAACCTCTGGTTAAGGCCCAAAACAAAAAATTAAAAAGCCCCATATTCCCAATTACATATTTGATTTTGATCACCCTCCCATTACATGGCTTTCAAAGATATACATAACATTATCCAAATGACCCAAAAAACCATGAGATGTGATCTGCAACCTCAAGGCTTCCCAAAGCTTTGCCAAAAAACATATCAACCGATCAGAACCCTACATCAAAAAAGACAACAACATATCTGCACACATAGTTAATTCTGAAACCAAGAACTTGAGCTCTCATCAGGGGGTTCTCTATCCATGATCAAAGGAGGAATGGTCTGCAAGGGATATTCCAGTCATGGAGGAGCTAAGACCAAAAAACCAAAAGATAGCATAGAATGTAAACCCATAAACACCATCAATGCTTTATCCATTACCTGTGAGGGAACCGATTCTAGCAAGATTTCAAAAGCATACAAGGTGTCCCCCAATCTATCACATAATAACTCCATTCTCATCTCAAACAACAGAACTCCACATTTCCCATTATCCAACAAATCAAAACGAGGAAGAAAGCCCCCATAATAAAAGGAGCCCAACTCAAAATGATAATTATCCAATGCAGACCTAACAAGGTCCCAGGAGCAAATCGAGGGAGGGATAAACGTATGAACCAAGAGTTGGAGTAAATCCATGTCAAGCAAAATGTCATGGCAAACAGTAAGAAATCGAGACAGAATCTTAGAACCAAAAAAGGAAGAACCAAACTGCAACCAGATAGTTCCCAATAACCTGTGAACCTCAAAATCTACCTGAGGAGTAGGCAAACAAAACATTTCCCCAAGTAGTTCAAAATTATTTCTTGGAACCTCATTAGCCCTCTCACTCGGGAATTCAACAATGACCCTATATCTTGAAAGAGCCGAAGCACTTGACATATGACAGAGCCCAAAAAAGATCAATTCAATTTTTTACTATTGTATTGAGAAAGATATCGGCTTATAAAGACCAAGCGTCACCAAAAATGTGAACCGATCAAATCATGCTACTTGATGATTACAAATGAAGCCAATTAAAGCAGGATTAAAGCTTATACAAAATAACACATAAATGAAGTACTTTGCACGATAGTGGTGGCTGAAAAACCAGTACTGCATATCCCAGCCAATGCCACATAACAAGCTACTTACTCCTATCATAATGGCTACATAAAAAACCATGAATGATTCCAACTGAAGCACATTTCCATCGTACTTCATATAACAATAATCTTTTTAAAACACACGAGCAAGGACAGAGCAGATTAAATCGTGTCGAATCATAGTAACACATACCAAAACATAAGTGCTAAAAGGATGCCACCTTAATACCATAATAGGTACCCATCCTTGTTGTTTATGATAGATCATAAGCATACGAAATAGCCAACTCAGAATTGTCTACCAAGCATACTTACCATTTTCACATGAACACCAAACATGCTTACCTCTCAAGGCGTAAGGGCGCTGATATTTTTTTTTTTTTTTATGAAATCATACTATGGAAAAAACCAAGAAGACATAATACAAATGTTTCAGAAGGGAAGGCAGGATCTCTTCCATATTTATATCCTGCAAATTTTCATTAAAGATTTTATTATTTATTCTCATAATATCTTCTCATTTTCTTTTTTCTATCTTCATCATTTCTTGAATGGCAGCTCGGTTGTGCATTCAATCAGGTCCGTCCATCTAACCAAAAACCTTTTCAATCTTAGTCATCCAATCAATCCCAATTTTTCTATAAATTGAGCTCTCATTGCTCATTTGTGACAACCACATTTCAAGTATCCTTATGTTGTCAATTTGCTATCATCTTGTCATCATCTTTCTTTCAAATACACTTGCTTTGTAGGTGAGAGCCATGTCAAATTTGATGGAGAAAGAAAACCAATGGACATCAATGAAGGAGATTTCTGCAATATTGGTTTGCTTTTGTTTTGCGGTTGCCTAATTTATATGCTTTGATGGATTTTCCCAAATTCCTAGTTACATTTTTTGGTGAACCTGACGTGAACATGCAAAGTCTAATATTTCTTTGAATCTATTTGCATGCATGTTTTTTTCACTAATCTATTGTTGCATGTAGGTTTTTTTACTAATCCATTATTGCATGCAAGTTTTATGCATTGATCTATTTTTGCATGTAGGTTTTTCAAAATAATTTATTGTTGCATGCAGGTTTTATGTGTGGATTTGTTGTTGCATGCAAATTTTTCATGCTAATATGTTGTTGCATTTAGGTTTTTTGAACTAATTTGTTGTTGCATGCAGGTTTTACGTGAGGATCCATTATGGCATGTGGGCTTTATGGAGCCAAAACAATTATTCATGCAGGATTTCTTAACATGCAATGAAAAATAAATCTTCACATAATTTAATTAGGAGGTTTTAATAAACAATAATTTTCACATAGCCTAATTAGGAGGTTTTAATGAACAACAATTTTTCACATTAGCCTAATTAGGAGGTTTGAATGAATCCTAAAATTCTCACATAGTCTTAAATAGGATTTGGATCCAAGAACAACAACAAATTTCACATTTCATGCATGCAAAGGATTTAAACTAAACAACAAATTGCATTTAATCATGGTTTAAATCAATCAAATCCTTTTCAAATTAAGGTGGAATTAACCTCATCTAGTCTTAATTAGGATGCAAATGGATCAATGAACTCATTTTATTTTCTTAAGACTAAACAATCATTGTTTGTCATGTCCTCTTTTATTTTGATTGTGTTTTTTTACCCTTAGAAGTGGGTTTGCCTCTCGATTTGTTTAGCACTTTGCACAGACATTAGTGAGAGGAAACGACCCAAAGTGATGACGGGCTAAGGCAAAGGTCTTCCAAACCACTCTAAATAATTTTGTTTGCAATGAAAGTTGTAAGCAACGCGTGCTGGAATGGCATAGCAATGATTAAATTCACCGGATCTATGCCCACCCGAATGGATTCCCTGACTAAAACCTCTTGTGTTTTGAGACTAAAATCCCTCTATTTGTTGACTTAGGCATTGTGATACATGCATGTTGAAGAAACACCTCATGTACGCCTCAATTAGAGATAGTAAATTCTTGGGAAGTGATGCCCCTTGAATTTGAAGCTTGGTATGCCCATAGAAGTGAGTGCCATGGAGGGGAGATAGTGCTACCAAGCTTCTAACTATCTAGTTGAATGTGGTTTTTTATGATAAGAGGATTCAACATATATTGTCCTTACCAACCTTAGAAAATGTTTTGAAGGTGAATGATTGTTTTGGGTCAAATTCCAACAAACATTTTGTCTTCTATGTTTGCCAAAAGTTGAATAAAAAACACCACTGTCACAAAAAGTCATTTTCAAGCAAGTTCAAATATTCTCCAAACCAAATTCAAAATAAGGTTCAAACAAAGGTCCAAGTATTCATCCAACATTCAAACATGGTTTGTCAAAACATTGAAAATCCTTGTCTTAAAATACATGTCACTTAGGGTTAGACTTTGCATATTCCAAACTTAGGTCTTAGGACATAATCAATACTCTTCATTTTAGTCCATTTCATTTGTAGTTTCCTCATTTTGCACTTAGGTTTAAAATCATTTTCCTAAGTCTTCATCGCATTATCATTCAAACCCCATCTCCCTCATGTCAAAGCATTGATTCCTTTCCAGAATCCCTCACATGTGTTCAAAATCATACACTGTGTCAAGAGGATGATTTACAGCATGATGAAATAATTTCTAAAATAAATCAAGATCAAGATCCTAAAACCTTATCATTCTGTCCAATTGTTGACCAGGATCCCATCTTCCTAGACACTCAAGATGACTCCCCTATTTATTTCCATCCTATCCAAATTCCTATTGACACTCAATTCCCTGAGCAAGATCAAGATGCACTAGTCCATCCTATCCCAAATGATCCCCTTCCATGTCATGAACAGAATTTCCTATTACATCCCATTGACATTCCACTTCCTAAGTAAGATCAAGATATCCCTTCCATCCTTTCTAATGATCCCATTGAAATTCAAGAGCATAGCACCTTTAAAGAGGATTTGAATGATCTTCCTATTGGCAATTTCAAGGAATTGATTATGTGTTGCATTGATTTTTTGTCATTGATGTCAACACTAGTTGTTTTGGTTGTTTACCAGTTTCAAGTAGGTTTCAATAGAGTGGTTGGATTATGATATTGATCTGGTATGCTCTGGTATGCTTTGATTTGTGGAATTGGTTTGGATCTCTCAGTCATGTTATTCAAATGTGTATCATGATTAGTTGGTTCGGGATTTGATGACTCAGATGCTATTATTTTCTCTAGTAAGCCTGTTGGTCACCGGTAAGGGTTTTACCAGCAAAGCTTTGTTGAAGACCTTTTGATGCACTTGATAAGTGGTGTTGGTGTGGCTTCTAGATGGCTCATGGGATGTTGTTGGTTATCTTGTTTGTGTTCCTTTTGATCAGTGGTGTTGTATTTGTTTTATGGCGGCCTATTTTGGGTCTCGTCTTATTTTGCTAGGTTATGGACTAGTTTATGTAACGTGTTGGTGGATGATCCCAATTCATTACCGGTTGGATTTATTGAATGGTTTATGTTGTTTTGGTCCTAGGCTGACTTGGATGATCATTGGATTGTGGGTTTAGGCTATGAATTTATTGTATTATATTTTAGGTGGTTGGCCTAGTTGTTTAGGTCCCGGGTTAGTATAAATATGATGTAAGATCTCTTTGTAGATCATGTCAAGGGTTATGGGTTATGGGATTATGCGATTATCTATGTGTGAATAATGTTGTAATTATATGCAAAGGTTTTAGTCAATCATAGGTGATCAAATTGGGTTTGTAAAAGAGGTTTAAGACCTTTGGTATTGAGCTTAACCAAAATTGTACTCAGGCATAGGAGATGTTATTCTTGCAGTTCATTCTTCTTTCCAGATTGTAGTCTGAATTTCTTTTGTAGTTAGTGAGGCTCCTTTTGCGATGAGCAGTGCACTCTAGGCTATTGGCCTTCCTACATGTGTAGGACCCTCTTTTTGTAATCACATACTTACTCTAGAAGTATTATTTGACTGTGGGTAGGCTTCCCACCGTGGTTTTCCCTTTACTGGGTTTTCCACATACAAATCTTGGTGTTTCCCTTTTCTGGGTTTTACTAGATTTTCCACATACATTTTGTGGCTTATACTTGTCCTTAACTGCTATATCTATTATTCCGGTATTTGGTTTATGTATTCTGGTAATAAGGTTTTAATGCTTAAAGCTCTATAATCTGTTGACAACAGATTCACCCCCCCTCTCAGTTATCCATCAGTTATCTGAGCTATCTAATACTTCCTCCTTGTCAAGATTAAATTATTCCTTGAAATCCTCCACAAGATCCTTTTGTTTCTCCATTTCCATGTCCTAATCCTCCATATACACTCCAAGATCTCATTTCTTTTGATGATCCCATTATTTCTCCCATTCCATCTCTTGAAGAGCCTATCATTGATCTTGATCCCCCTTGTGATCCTAATCCCCCTTATGATTCTACCATGTTGGTGCAAGATGTTCATGAACCCTTGACATGCACAATGCTTTCTTCCACTTTGGTCAGGTCTGATCCACTTTTTGATCTCATTATTTCTTTCATATCATATCCACCTCATAATGGAATCGTGTCTTCTTCCCAAAGCAAAGAGTATCCTAGGAGTCAAAATATCTACAAAGTCAAAGGGGTAGATCCTCTCAATAAAGAACCCCACCATATCAAAGAAGATATTAATGGTCATGCCCTTAATGAAATTCCTCGAGACGTTGGTATGCCTGCTAAATACAACATCCCTCCAAAATCCAAACATGTCCCTTCCCCTTGATCCCTTCCATCCATCGTAGGTCCTTATATCCTTTCATAACTTATGCAAGATCAGAAAAGGCACATATCTTTGAGAACCTTCCATCCATCCAAACAACCTCCATGTCATTATTATCCATCCATACATTCTATTTCCCCCTCCAAGCAATTTGGATGCCAAGCATAAAATTTATAAGTTCAACAATCCATGTTTATTCAAGGATCAACATGTCTAATCTAATAGACTTGTCAAAACAAAGAAAAATGTGATCCAAAAAGAAAAAGAAATGTTCAAAAGGCCAAAAAGACCCACTGAGAAAATAAAATCAAAATCAAAATCTATATGGGTTCCTAAATCCCTTGTGCAAGCAATGCATTCCAAAGAGGCACAAAAGCATGAAAAATCCAAAACAATGTGGGTTCCTAAGAAGCTCCTTGAAGCACAATAGTCAAAAGAAGTGTCCAAATTAGCATCCAAAATTTCTATTCATCCATCCAAACCTTTCAAATATATTCCTTCATCCATTTTGGGTCCTTATGTCCTAAAATCCCTAGTTATTCCTCCATCAAGATCTCAATATCCAAAATCCACTTTTCCTCCATCAGTCCATCACCCCTCAAGGTGTGTGCCAATGTCGATCTTGCCTTCATTTCCATCCACTCAAGCCCAAATATTCCAATACCCTATCCATTATCTAGCACCTTTTTTCAATCATTTCATCCATCCTATCCAATCTTTTGCATAAATCCTTGCCTTAGTCCCATTTCATTTCCATGGCATTATCCTACCAACGTCTTTGAGAATGCTTTTAATCGTCATGGTTAATTTTTTTCAAAGCTCCTATCCAAACAAAAATATTCTTGAGTCCTTCTTCTATCCCCTATCATGTGTCCATTTTCTTCTAAAAAAGTCAAAAGAGTAAAAATAAAAAATAAAAAATAAAAAAAATAAAAGGAAAAAAGAGTAAAGAAAAATAATTCAATTTTGTGAGAGGATATTTTATTTATTTATTTTCAATTTTTCTATTTGTCTTTTCAAATGAAGATATTTAATAATTTTAAATTATTAAAATCTTCCTAGTATTTTCAACTTGCTAATTTGGTATTTATGAGAAGATAATTAAAGATTTTATTATTTATTCTCATAATATCATCTCATTTGCTTTCTTCTATCTTCATCCTTATTTGACTGGTAGCTCTGTTGTGCACTCAATCAAGTCTATCCATCTAACCAAAAATCTTTCCAATCTTAGCCATCCAATCAATCCTATTTTTTCTATAAATTGAGCTCTCATTGCTCATTTTCAACAACCACATTTTGATTATCCTTATGTTGGCAATTTTCTATCATCTTGCTTTCAAATACACTTGCTTTTTAGGTGAGAGCCACGCCAAATTTGAAGGAGAAAGAAAGCCAATGAAGGTCAATGAAGGAGACTTCTGCAATATTGGTTTGCTTTTGTTTTGAATCTTGCCTTTCATTCCTTTCTTGAGTGTATTAGGACTTAATTTTATTACAATTTAGGTTTGTGGTTGCCTAATTTATATGCTTTGATGCCTTTTTCCCAAATTCCTAGTTATAGTCATCATCTCTGAAAGAGACAAAATGGGTTATAGGATAAGACATCTCAGTGACAGATGCATCATGGTGTCACGACAGAGGCAAGAAAGTCTCCAAAATGTATCAAATGGGCATGGGTAGTGGAGGAAAACATCTAGAAAATGCCTGCAAAGGCATGGGAGGGACAATCATCTCCTAAAAAATTAGGAGAAACTTGCATTGGGATGGCATCTAAAAAGGCCTCCAGACCCATAAGTCTTCACCAGAATAAATGAGCCACGAGTGGCGTTCGAAATCAGCCACAGGGGTCATGTCCAAAGTAATGGCGTAGCCCCTGAGAGTGCGTGAATAGATTCTAATTAGATCTGGATGTTAGTTGAACAAAATATGAGCCTCGGCCGCTTGGTTGCCAACTACCCTACAAAGGGATTTAAATTGTCAATGACCCCTGCAATTTTGAAAATTGATCGTTGATTAGAGAGATTTGCGCAAAGATTGATGTGCAAGATCTCTCCACATAGCACCCCAAAGGGCTCAATTGAGCTTTTAAACATCACCATCCAATCAGACCTTTATGAAGATCTGACAGTCAAGGATATCTAACGTGGCAGGCCTAGTCCACATCCTCTTCATTGTTTCCCCGCAAGCTCCCTTGGGACCTTGAAAATTCACCGTGAGATGGCGGGGAGAATCGATATTCCTTGTTATGTTACCCTGTGAGGTCCTATCTCTACATCAAAATCTCTTGCAGGATAGTGGATAATTCCTTTGTCCTTCTTATTGTTTACCTCGCAGGACCCATTCGGACTCCACATTTGGTCTGTGGGATAGCAGGAAACCCTTCCTCATGTGCTTTGGCTACCCCACACAGTCCAAACTATTACTATTTACTAAGTTGCCCTTAGTTTTATGTTCAAAGTCATTCTATATACTCTAGTCAGTTACTACTATTGAAATATTCAGTCAGTAAGCACAGAGCAATCAGTTATAGAAGAAAGTAGTCACAGAGCCTAGTATACACCGAGCTGTCTACCGAGTATCACCAATGTGTCTACCGAGCAACAAAACTGATATACTGAGTTAACACACACCGAGTGAAATGTGTTACCAAATTCATTGAACCTAGACACACATGGGAAAACGTGTTACAAGATCAAGGAACAAAGAACCGTTATCACATTGGAAATTGCACTTAAAGATTTTGTATGATTTCGAGGTCATCTATCCAATGAAACATTTTGCATGGTTATTCATTCAATAAATCATGTTTGTAAGACTGAAGCAATGAACAGATCACCAACATAAGAGATCTATTTATACAGCATGGATTAAGGATAAAAATATGGAAAAACAGAGATATATGAAGCAAGACATATGTGATAGATAAGGAAGCATTGAGTAATGCGACTATCAGAGACACAGAGGTCACCAAGAAGCATTTTAGAGAACAGTCAAAGAATAGAGTAAACAGAAGGGTTTACCGAGTTACTTTATGGGTTACCGAGGTATGCTATAAGCAAGGTAATCTCATTTTGAGCACATAGAATCTGCTATAACATTCCAGATGTAAAGTTGCAGATATTTGTAATATTGATTATAATATTTTGAGTTGTAAGAGAAACCTTTAACAGGGTAAAAGACTCTAACAAAGTCTATAAATTGTAAAGCCTTTAACCAGGTGCAGCATTTAGAATAAGTGTTGTAAAATCCTTTAGCAAGGTAGATCTAACGATCTCAATACTCCTAACAGGGTAAGCTATCAGAAATAGCTGAACATGTAGCTCTAACTGAGCAACCTTTATTATTGTAGTAGTGAAGTTGTGGGTGCCATTACCACCACAGTTTTTCTCTCTAACCAAGAGTTTCTGCATAACCAAAATATGTGTTATGGAGTGAATCATGTATGATTGTTATTTATTTGTTTTAGCATTATATTATGTTTCAGGAGTTTTTGGTTTATGCTTATCAATAAAGTTATTGCTGGAGAAAAGATTTGAAGTACTGATTCACCCCTCCCCTCTCAGTACATTAGCTTTCCATATTGGGCCTAACACAAACTATTTCCTTGAAAACCATTGGGGGATGGCGGGAAAGCCCTTTGTTCTTTATTTCTCCTACCTCGCGGGATCTTTGTGATTTCCATTAACCTACTATAGGGTAGCGAGGACGCCCCCACATATTTTCCCAAGGCATCGCCTTTTAGCTAGACAAAATAACCCATCTTGTTGCATAAAACATTGGCCGAAAAGGCCATTTTGTTGAGAAAAGAGACTTTGGCAAGACCCGAAAGTGCATCCTGCAACTTGGAAAGTTAGGCCAAAAAGGCCTTTTCCACTCGGAGCCCACCACATCCGTCGTCCGCCAGTGGAAATGAACATAGAGACAGGCCCACCAATGACAGGGAACCCTCTAGCTGGTAGCCTTAAGTGATTTGACTGACTGGCCCATTCAACACAAAAATAGAACATAAGGGGGGCAAAAAGACCCCTTTTGTAGACTGCCAACAAAAATGCACATAACACGCAGGTTATCCAGGTGCACATAACATGCAAAAAAAGCATTGAATTTCTCAGATTGGATCTGCAGCTAAGTTGTTAGAAAAGGGTCAACATTCACCAACCTGGAACTAGAAGTGATGGCAAAGAAATTCTAAAGAAGAGAAAATCAAAAATCCAACAAGCTCCAACCAAATCCAAATCCAAGCAATGAAAATCTCCAAAGTGCAAAAAATAATACCAACAAAAGCTAACCTAGGAAAATACTCCAAGAGCTCAATAAATAAACTTTATACAAAACCATAGAGCATGTCAACCAAGGGAAAAATAATATAAAATATAATATTATAAATTTATTTAGTTACCCCCAAATCTCAACCAATAGGAATATAGGGTAGGTAGGATTTATAATATTTAATTATCATACTAGTAACAAGAGAACATAATAATATAACGACCAATAATAAATAAATAATAAAACAAGGCCTAACAAAATAAATCAAGGGGTAGTATAAATTAATACCACAAATGAATATAAAATTATAACCAATCTTAGAAATAACACTTCAACAATAAAAGTACTTTTATGGTACAAACGGCTTGCTAGGCACGATGCAGCCAAAGGGATTTCTTCCAACTGTTAGGGTTTCTAAGGGAATGACTTCTAGTTTCCCTGTGCAGGTTAAGGGTTTTGGGTGTGCTTCAGGGTGCATTTCTAGTAGTATGGATGATACCTCATGTGTCGTTAGGAATGGATTCGCAAAGTTCACCTCTCTGTTTAAGGAGGATATGCATGGTGGGTATTTGTTGTTGCAGAATGGTTTTCACTCAAATCTGGTTAATAGGGCATGGCACGCGTTTGGTAGTTCAAGAAGAAGTGACAGAGGGGTTTCTATACTACCTAATTTTTAGACTAGTCTGGACCCTAACAGGCCATTGGTGGGATTTGATACCGAGATCTTTGAAAAAGTGAAGGAGAATGAACTCTATTTTGCAGAGATGGGGTTGATTGGATGTTTTCAAGGTGTTTGGCCAAGTCTGGCTGAATTACACAAATGAATTACAAAATGTTGGAAGCCAATTTTTAAAGGTGAGGTGCAAATTTACCCTGGTGCTTGAGGCTTTTTTGTGGTGGTTTTTGATAATGAGCTAGACAAGAAGAAAATTTTGTGTGAACAGTTATGGTGGTGGGATGAGAAACATATGTTGTTATTAAAACCCTGGTATCCTGCCTTTAACCCTAAAATAGACGACTTTGATAAAATTCCAATTTGGGTAAGGTTACCTAATTTGTCTTTACAATTTTGGTTTGAATCTTGTTTCAAAGCTATTGGTAAAATTGTAAGTAAGTTTCAGGGGGTGGATGAGGGCTCTTTGGATTACTTACATGCCACTTATGCATGCATTTTAGTTGAGATGGATTGTTCAACTGCTCCTCCTGCTGAGATATCTTTGCAGTTGGCAAACAGGGTTTTGGTGCAATTAGTCAATTATGAGAATATCTCTTTTATATGTAGAAGGTGCTTTCAAACTAGTCACTTGACAGCTAATTGTGCCAAGCAGAAATCAAAGGATGTGGCTTCTTGGTGAAGGGAGGCCTCTCCCCATCATTATTTTCTAGAGAAGGAAGATGGAATCACTCAGGAAGGGGGTTTTGGGATGGATGGTGGCAACAGAGCTAAGGTTAAGCCAAGTCAAGCTATGGCCACAATGGTTGTTGATAAACTTGAGAATAAAAAGTTGGGTAGGGTGGACAAGGTTATATGTGAGTTGATGGTTGTAGTTATAAATAAGGAACCTGTTGGTGTTTCTTCTAAGGGAGGTAGTCATGATGTTTCACTTTGTGAAAGGCAAGCTATTGTGGCCTCTTCTAGTGATTGTGCCAAGGTGCCTCAGGGTGTTATTGAGGAGGAAGAGGGGTGGATAGACGTGCTTGGGAAGAAGAACATGAGAGCAATGAAGGATGTCTTTCTTTTTCAATCAGTTTGTCCCCTTGTTTCTCATGGAGTTAGTGTATGATCTAGTGTTTTTGACCTATTGATGGGTCTTGGATCTTTGGTACTTTGTATTTTGGAGAGGTGGCTCCCTGTTTGTAGCCCCACCTCGTTCGGGCTAGGATGAAAACCTATCTTATTATTAATAAAATATTTTTTACTGATTAAAAAAAACACTTAAACAATAAATAACCAATTAAATAATAAATCAATTAAATAAATATAAACCAATAAAGCACTAATCAAATAATATTAATAAATTTCCTGATAAAATATCAAAACCAAACATTAATTTAATTCATTTAAACTATATAAATCAATTATTAATTAATTAAATAATTGAATACTCACAATGCCACAAGGCAACCACAACTCTGGATACTAGAAAATGACAACTTAAGCCTAGAGCATATAGAGGGAACTCATGTCATCTCCAACAACTTGTCATTGGGATAAGACACGCTCAGACATATGAGACCAAGTGGAGTTGATGTCTGGTACCTGCAATCTTGCAACCACCAATAACCACAATACAACATATACAATAATATATCATAAATAATTAAGCAAGTGCTAGATAATCGCAACATCATATCTGATGAAATAACTCTGATTCTGAGCAGACAACTAAGAGGGGAGGGGGGTGAATCAGTTGTCTCACAAAGTTACACAAATTAAACTTATTCTCAGATCTAATTATTAAGCATGAAACCATGAATCAACAACACATCAAGAACACAATACCAATATTTTTGATGTGGATAAACTAATCAAGAGAAAAAATACGATGAGAACCTACCCACAATATGATGATACTCTATTAGAAGTATATGAAATATTACAATGGGGAATGCACATGCATTCAAACACAATTCCTAGAGCTCACTGCCCAAAACAACAAAGGGCTACAACCTAGGGAAGGCTCACTGTCTTACAAGCACATTCAGATTACATCTAAAAGATCATCTAATAAAATAACATCTCCTAATGCTTGGTTATAGTTCCAGATAAGAACATAACAACTTCTTCTTCTCACACTTATTCACACTTCTTCTCTGCCTCTAAAAGATTAATACATTATTCGTACATACACTCATCCATGGCATACACAATTACAAATATATTACATCTATTTATACATAACATCAACCTCACCAAGGCCGGCTCAACACTCATCACCTAATTACAAAAATAAATCACACAAGCTACAAAATCAAATGCGGACCAAACAATGTCGGCTAAGACATAGCACAGTCTCATATCACATGCCTCAAATATAAAACACCTCCAATAATTATGCATCGAACCTCTGCAACACGCTACAAGCATTTGGTCGGCCAAAACAATGAAGAACACTAACACAATGGAGAAATCATCAATTTCATGCACAATGATCAATGTGGACCACCAAAACAAATGGCACATGATCCAGAAACATCCACAAGCATCATGAATGAGTACCACAACAATTCAAATTACTAGAATCATATCATCATCATACTGAACTTCAAGAACACTAACTGCAATGAATATTAACTTGGAAAATCACTTGTGGAGCTCCAAACCATGAACCACCTGAATTGAAGACACACGTCAACATCCCAAACACTCCTCAAAATCTGTAGATCAAGATATTGCAATACGGATCAATGTAGATCAAATTACTGACACTCTGGCACAACTGAACAACAAAAAAACCAACCACAACACAAATAACCATAACTCACTCAAATCTTCATGCAGACCACTTAAAATTGTACTGAAACATCTATACACAATTCGATACAAACCCTTTAATCCACAAACTCTGATCATCAACATGCTGAAGAAACTCACTAACTAACCTCCATTGCAATATTGTCACAAACATAAATATGTTGACATCAATGACAACACATCTCTCAGATAACTCTAAAGCGCATATTTGCAGCACACTCCAAACATCCAACAATCTCCCCATTTGGCATTGGTGGCAACATATGATGTGAAAAACAATCAATGAAAAAGAAATCAACAACTCTCTCAAATAAATCTCTCCTTCTAACAAGTATTCTCTCCCCTTGAAATCACTACACACTTTTTCACATGAATCTTCCCCCTTTGACATCAATGACAAAGACACATATTTGCACTACAAAACTCAAAAATTGACTCACTGACTACTCCCTCTGAGTAGTAGCCTCCACTCATCAATCTAGATCACAAGATATGACTGTGAAATACACCAAACTAATGCATACTAATTCACCATTGTTTGGATCAAGAGGGCCAATCACTCCTATCTTCTCTCTGAAATACTCAAAAGTATCTTTAGGCAAAGGCTTCATAAAGATGTCTGCAATTTGGTCCTTTGTAGGCACAAACTCCGATCTGACTTCTCATTTACCTTGTCTCTTAAAAAGTGAAACTTAATAGATATATGCTTAGTCTCAGAATGCAACACAAGATTCTTAGATATGTTAACTGCACTTGAATTGTCATAAAAAATAGCAATAGGCTCATCATACACAACTCTAATATCTTTCAACATCTGCTTCATTCATTTAACCTGAGTACAATTGTTAGCAACAACAATATACTATGCCTCTGTTGTAGATAAAGAAATTGAATTCTAATTTTAACTCAACCAAGAAACCAACCTTTTTCCCAAGACAAATGCACAACCACTAGTACTCTTCTAGTCATCAACATCTCATGCCCAATCAGTATCAGTAAAATAACTCAAAGTAAAATCATCATCTTTAGGGTACCATAAACCAAAATCAATAGTTCCTTTCAAATATCTTAAAATTCTTTTAACAACTACAACATGAGATTCCTTACGATCGGCTTGAAATCTAGCAACAAGACAAACAACATTCATGATATCCAGTCTAGTCTAAGTCAAATATAAAAATCCACCAATCATAGATCTATATCTAGTCTGATTTTCTTTAGGGGAACCATCATCCTTAGTCTACTTACATCCAGTCACCATAGGAGTACCAACTGGCTTTGTATCCTCTAAACCAAACTTCTTCAATAATTCCTTCACATACTTTGACTGTGATATAAAAATCCCTTAATCTGACGGAGTAATTTGTAATCCAAGAAATAATTTCATCTCTCCAATCATAGACATCTCAAACTCATTTTGTATCTCATTAGAAAAATCTTTGCACAAACTATAATTTCCTCCAAAAATAATATCATCAACAAAAACTTCAACAATCAAAATGTTATCTTGATCAATCTTTAAATATAGATTACTATCAGCAATACCTTTGTTATATCCAAGCTTCAGCAGATACTTATCCAATCTGGTATACGAAGCCTTTGGTGCTTGCTTCAATCCATACAATGCTTTCTTCAACCGACACACCATATCCCTTTGATCAATCAATTGAAATCCATTTGATTTCTCTATGCACACTTCTTCCAATTCCCCATTAAGGAATGCTAACTTGACATCCATCTAATATACTTTGAAATATTTGTAAGCAACATAGGCAAGAAATAATCTCATAACTTCAATCCTTGACACCGAAGCAAAGGTATCCTCAAAATCAATTCCTTCCATTTGATAAATCCTTTATAAACAAGTCTATCTTTGTTTCTAACAACTTTACCTTGCTCATTCAATTTATTCCAGAAGACCCAATTAGTTCAAATTATATTTTTGTCTTTAGGTCTGGGAACAAGAATCTATGTATTGTTCTTTTCAATCTGATTCAGTTTTTCTTCCATTTCTTTTACCCAATGTTCATCTTTACATGCTTCATTCACATCCTTAGGTTCAATCTTAGAAATCAAACAATATTCAACCTGATCTTTTGCTATTCTTCTCCTAGTCTGAACACCTTTATTTCTATCTCCTATAATCTAATTTTTTGAATGATTCAAACTTACATACCTGGGAGTCTTAGGATTTTCTTGATTTTTAGAGTCTTGAGCCCTTTCTCCTGCACTTGCACTAGTTCCTTCACCTTGATTCATTAGATTCACCGAAACAGTCTGAACTTGATTCTGGGTCCACAGTTGTTTTCCTTTGTTTGCACTGTCATTCTGATCATCTAAATCATATATGAAATATTTGATCTATTTCTCATCTCTTTCATCAACTCTAACATTAGCATTCTCAACTATCTTTCTCAGTCTCTTGTTATAACACCGGTAGGCCTTTCTTTTTTTAGAATAACCAAGAAATATTCCTTCATAACATCTAGCATCAAACTTCCCTAAATCTTCATCTCTTCTAATATAACATTTACTTCCAAAAATTCTAAAATATTTAATAGTAGGAGCATGACCAAACCATAATTCATAAGAAGTCTTACCAATATCACTTGGTTAAGAGTGTACACAAAAGTACTTGTAGACGTATAAAAATGACCACTTTCTTACGTGAATATTTAATATTTATTTTTAATCTCATTCTTCTATTTAATTAAATTAAATTATTCACATTCGTCTATTTGATTAAATAAATTATTCGATTTATTTAATTAAATTCACTTAAGTCTTTTCTACCCCTTTATTTAATTAATTCCCCTTGCTTCCCTTTTTAATTAAATTTACATTTAATTAGATTGGTCATTGCAAATCCCCACTTGTATTTATGCAAGTTGCATCTATTTTAGTTGAAATAAAGTAATTTATTTTAATTAAAATTACCCTCCATCCACTTGCAAAACCCCACATCTCCCACTTGCCTCTCTAAACCCCCTTCTAGATTCCTCTAATCAATTCTAATTTAGCCTAACCCATGTCCTAAATATTGTCACATCCCTAAACAAAGGGAAGTCACTTCTCAAACTCTCAAAATCTTTGAAAACCATTAAAGGCTTTATGTCTCCAACAGGTTAGCCTTGAAAGTCTTCCAAACCATTAATGGTTAACTCAACCTTCTTGCATGATTAGAGACTTTCTCTCTAACTCAACCCTCATCTAACCCAAGGGTCTCATCAAGAATTCATTTATTTGACCATGGTTATTCCTTTAACCCTTTCACAAGAGTTTTTCCTCTGGGTAAAAGCTTTATCCAATGTATAACCTTAACCTAACCTTAACCCTTACCTCCTAAGGTAACCATGAGGTCTTCTCAAGTATTTAATGCTTCTTACATCTCCTCTCAAGCAGTCTTATGTTGACAATTGTCACCATTTCATTGGTGAGAATTGTAAACATGGATTGATAACTTTCAATCCTGGCCCTTGATAAGATTATCCAATCTTGACCCTTCATTTCCCTGTTTTTCCTATAAATAGAGCCCTCATTCCTCCATTTTGATATCCAAGTCTTTAGTATCAAACTTATAGACATTTTACTAAGCATCTAATCTAAATAATTTTAATCAATCATTTAGCCTCTCTTTGATAGAAATAATCTTCATAGCATCTTAAATAGACATTTGCATTATCACATAATAATCATGGTAGACTAGTATATAGCATGCAAGGATAGTTTTGTTACTATTCCTTTCATATTTTTATCATATCCATGCTATTTTAAATCATTTTATACATAGTATCATGAATAACTGGGAATGCATCCATGCTAGATTGATCAATATCCCTCATTTTCATTATTGTCATCCCTAAGTCACTTTGCTCAGTGATCTGAGAGAAAAGGCATTGTCTTGAGGGGTCTTGTGAGATAGATAACAATGGAACATCCCTTGGGAAGTTGATTTATTCAATATAACTCCATAACTTGCACCAAGAGTCCCATTGGTGGGTGGACTAGTTTAAAATCACATTTTCTGTTTCATCCCCCCACTTTTCCCACACACATTTTTGGCACCCACCAGGGGGCATAACCCCATTTATAATACTATTTTTAATGTAGGAGTAACATTGTAGGTATGCAAAAAAGCCGAGTTAGCATGTCAGTGCCTTCCTTTAGCACATTCGGGTTGTTTGTTAGTGCATCCTGCTTACTGTTTAGTGGCGGACCCAAAACTTAGTGCATCTTGCAGTCCTATTAGCGCATAACTATTTCACTGGTAACTGATAAATATTAGCTCTTTGAAGCATCAGTTAAGTGCATCCAAGCAATATCTTAGTGATACAAAGCATCATGAACCCTCCCACAATCACATTGCAACTTATCATTCTTTCTTCTTCAAAAACTCAACTCTTCTTGATTCACCTTCCTTCACTAGGCTTTACCAAGATACCCAAATAGAACTCTCAACCTCACCAACATGTTCCAACACTTCCTAGGGTCTCAACATACCCTATTCCACTTCACCCAATAGGCTTCACTCACCCTATCATTTAGTTCTCTCTCAAACCCTTACCCGGGTCCCTAAATAGGCCAATTCCTTAATAGCCCTATTTAACGGGTATTCTGACATTTACTCAAAATAATTTCAAAACACTTGAAAAATAAATTTAATATTTGGATACCCTTTTGGAAGCTACCTATCATATGTGAAAATAAACTATGGGTCTTTTGGACTAAATACTCAGATCAACACCTTGCTACACAACAACTAAGCCTAATTAGCCCTCTTTTCCAAAGCATGTACCAACAAACGGTACGACCATAACACAGAACCAAAAAAAAATATTTAAAAATGTTCCAAAACCATATATTTTCTAGGTTTCAAGACAATACACAATCATTTGATAGGTTATATACTAAACCCCCTATTTTAGGCCTAAAAACCTAGGGCCTCCTTGTTCAAACCCCAAAACTCACTTCCAGATCTTGAAACTTGGTATTCACTATTAATTTACCATCCCCTAATACTTTTTCAAATAAAAAAACTACCTCCTTGTAAAGCGAAAAATCAAACTCTAGGTGTTCCCCCACTCCAAGGAGAGAGAAAGGAGGTCACTAGGATTGACGGTTTTCACTTAGGAGAGACTTTACATTCAAAAGAGGGGTTGAAACTCACAAGATCCAATCCCACACAATGCAAGATTGAATTCTAAATGAGTTTCAAGGGTTGAGACATCAAGGATACCCTCTTTTGTAAAGCATGTAGATAGAAGGATTGAACTAGGAGTGTATGTAAAAGTAAGAAAGATTCGCTTGTAGACGGAGATAGGGACACGGGATGAAGCTACAGACCTAAAATTAGTAGTAAAATGTCGAGACGATGCTGGCCTGCAAGTTTGAGTGAAATTTTATGGGACGATGGCACCCAAAGTGCACATGGTCCTCCGAAAAATCCGCGAAACGAAGGGGGATCTGTTCGTCTTTGCACAAGGATTCCAGATCTTCAATTACAGCCGCATACCTGCAACCTTGTTGTAAGAATGTTTGTATTCTTACATGTGAAGGTGTAATGATGTTGTATGTTGTATGTTGTAGGTGGTCTCCTCTTCAATGGTTGAATCCTTGTCTTGAATGCAACACCTAGCCTTGAATGGAGACCTAGAATGCTCAATTGCTTGAAGGAATGCTTGAATGCTTGAATGTTTGAATGTTTGAATGTTTGCTTATCACTTCCACCTCTTGCACACATATGTCTTTCCTCCTTTTTTTCTTTTTCTCCCCCTTTTTTGGGAGGGGAAATGTAGTTTATATACTTGTCAATTAGGGTTAGGAGGCTGATTTTTCTGACGTTAGGCCGACCTAGGAGCATTATTTTCCAAATTGCAAACTTGAAGACCCGATGCCCAACAAGAGACCGGGCCCAAAATAGGGCCAGGGACCAGGGCGCTGGGTGCCATGGTCCTAAGGGACCAGGGCACTAGGTTCCATGGTCCTGAAGGACCAGGGGCACTAGGCGCCATGGTCCCACCTCCCGGGACAACAGGGTGCAAGGAGGATCAGGCCAAGGTGCAGAAAGATGCAGTTTTTGATGTCGTAAACAAGTTTCGGGGTCTCCATTCAGGTTCAACATTGCGCCGCCATCGTGAAGACCCAAATGCAGTCAAAATTGCAAGTGTCACAATTTTACGACGCTACATTTAGCCCCCACTTTAGCCGGAGTATAGGCGTGCGCCCATACTTCCGGTAAAGTACAAGGAAACAACATTGAAAGACTTTCACCATGTCAAGGAGGCAAGATACACCAAGCCCCCAGTGGACTAAGGATCTTACGACTTCGATTGACAAAGTAAAAGGGAATATCACGAGGGAGAACCATGACTGTCAGTAGTAAGGTTCCCTCACTATGAGTCATGCAAGAAAAATATCAAAAAATTTCAAGGCAAAGCTAAGTTCGCCAAGAAATTTTCAAGTATCTTGAAGAGATATGAATGGAGTGTATGCCCCCCTATGTTAAAGCGATCGCACACGCCTCATCGGGGGTGATTTCTTTAAGGTAGTGATACACATAAGAAATGAGAAGGGAAAGGAGCACGTTATCACAAAGATTTAGCCCCCAGGTGTGAGATAAACCCAAGGATAATAGACACAAAACACAAAGCACGAGGTGACTTCGCTTTCCTTGGGGTCAGTATGCTGTATGATAATTCATGTATATCATATGTATGTATGCATAATTGTTCTTCATTCCCCAATCAAGGAAGGTCACCTAGAAGAAGGGAACACATGTGTCTTTTGAGTCAACATGAAAGAGACTAAAAGAGATCTCAATGTTTTGCATCATCCTCAAGTAGACAACACTAAGGACAACAAATAGAAGAATGAGAATAACACATAGAAGAAGTAACAAAAGAGATCAAGAGAGGAGGAGAGAGTCTGCTATGCTAATGAACTAGTCTAGCATGTCATCCACCCCCCGATCTTGCTGATCAATATTTTGGGAAGGCAGGAAACACGCTAGAGGAGGAACATCCAACACAGCAGATGGAGCTATCACAAGATCCAAACAAGGGCTATCTTCATGTTCCAAGCCACGTTGTTCTTGTCTAGGAGCTAGGATAAGTGCTTTAGAAAATTCGTTAGATAAATGGTTATCAATATCAACATATTCATATTCACTATCAGAAGAAAGAGAAGTAACATTTTCATCATGAATAACATTTTCATCTATATCATCATCAAGATTTATAAATATAGGATCTTTAACTCGCACAGGATCAAAACCATCATGCATCTTATGTTTAGGAGATTTTGGCTCAATTTTCGGCTGAGGAGAAAATGGAATAATACTAGCGGAAGGTGTTTTTGGGGATTGCAAAGTTTGGGAAACAGCTGCACGAGCTCTAAGACGATGCTTTCGTTGGTGTTCACGTGCAGAATGATTTCGTCTAGTCTTAGTAAGAAGTTGAGAAGATTGAGGAGGAGGAATGTTCTCATCCTTATCACTTGGGTGTTTAGGTTGTGGTCTCTTAGGTTGAATAATAGGAGAAGAGGAAGGTCTCTTCTCTCTATAAGAGGAAGGAGGAGGAACTACTCCATATAAAGGAGGAATATCTGGTTTAGGAAGGAGGCCAAGTCCCTCATGACGAGGAGGTATAGGTCTACCTTTAGAAATTTTATTAGTCATAGACATAGTCACATCCATAGGGATGGGTTGGGAACCTTCTTGAGGAAAGACATTAGTTTTATCTTTCAAAGGAAGAACTTCCTTCTCAAGAATTATAGGAATATCAAGTTTTGGTGTTCTAGGTTCACTTAGAGATAGGATCATATATTTTTTCCACTTTTGATAAGATTTGAAAAGATGATCACTTCGCGGTGGAAGAGATTGAAATTGTTTAGGCCAAAAATAATCAATAGGAACACTAGAAGTTCTTTCGGCTAGTTTAAAGAGACTATGATTGACAGTAACAACTTCACCATTATGGGGAAATTTCAAACACTTGTGAATAGGAGAAGCAATAGCTTTCATGGAAGATAGCCAAGGATAGCCTAGCTTCACACGAAATTGTTCGGATGATGGAATAATAGCAAAGCTCACATCAAGGGATTTGTTATGGACCTCAATAGGTAATGTAATAGAACCAATTGCAGGAGAAGAAAATGGATCAAATAGTTTCAAAACCACATTTGTTTTGTCATAGATCAATAAGCACTCCACGGCAAGGTGTATTCTTGACTTTTGCAACTATATATAAAGGACCATCTGGTGCCCTGATAGTTTCACTGGAATCAAATGTGATGGAAGGTTCTTTAGGGATTTTCTGCTGCTCCACAAAGTTAATCACATTTAGAGTCATAGACACAAGACCATCAGGTGAGAAAGAGGAATCATTAGTCTCAATCACATTAGAGGTATGAGAAGGTAATGGATCAATAAAAATCTTAAGATTTTGGTTAGGAGGAGCTACAGATGTGTTGCCGTTATCATTCACACCTGAAACAGAGATAGTATTATTATCAATCAAATCTTGAATTTTACCCTTTAAAGCAAAACATTTTTCAGTATCATGCCCAGGTTGACGATGAAATTGACAAAAAGATTTGTTATCAAAATAGGGTGAATTAATCTTTGCAGGATCTATTTGCTTTATAGGAGGGAGGGTAAGCACATTTCGTTCCAATAACTTATTCATAATACTATGCAATGATTCATTCAAAGGAGTAAACTCTCTTTCTTTCTTGAAAAACTTAGAAATAGGAGGCACACCTGATGTTGCATTCACATTGTTGTTGGTGATGTTTTCATTGAACTTAATGAATTCTCTGTTCGGTTTAAACTTCCCAAATGGTTGTTGACTACTATCACCCTTATCACTCAGAGCCATAGGATTTGCTTGTTCCATTTGACTCACAGTCAGTTGATAATTGTGAAGAGTTGCGCACAACTGTTGGAAAGAAGTAAACTCAGAAAATAGAAGTTTTTCTCTAATATCTTTTTGTAAATTAGAAATAAAAATTCTTTGAATATCATTGTCAGGTACTGGAAAAGAAATTTGAGCACATAAATGCTTATATCTACCAATGAAATCAGTCACTTTTTCTTTAACACCTTGTTTACAATGCCTAAATCAATCAAAGTAACTTTAGGACTTATATTGTTTTGAAATTGTTGAATAAAAGCATTTTCAAGTTGTTGGAAAGAAGTAATAGAATGGGAAGGCAACGAGCAATACCATTGTAGAGCCTTATCTCTTAATGTTCTAGTAAACAGTTTTGCAAGCAACCTTTGGTCATGAGCAAAATCGGTACATATTGTTTGAAAGGTCTTAACATGTGTTAGAGGATCACCTTTACCATTATAAAGCTCCAACTGCGGGACTTCAACATGCTTAGGGGGGATAGCTCGAACAATTTCAAGAGAAAGTGGGCTCGCAACATCAAATGTGGGCACACT
Source organism: Cryptomeria japonica (assembly GCF_030272615.1). NCBI lineage: Eukaryota > Viridiplantae > Streptophyta > Pinopsida > Cupressales > Cupressaceae > Cryptomeria > Cryptomeria japonica. Next base: position 417,579,385 of record NC_081410.1, read on the forward strand.
AAACTTAGATTGATTCATAGAGGCAATTTGTTGCTGAAAAGAAGAGACAGTTTGTGCAAGATTGTTAATGGTCACTTCAGTCGAAGAGTTCATATTAGACATGTTAGATTGTGATGGAGGTATTATGTTATTGAAAGAAGGTATTGATTGAGAGTAAGGTGGCGGGACACTATGATAGTTAGTCATAGGAGATGATTCGAAAGAAGGAACACTATAAGGAGGAATGGAATGGTTAAATGAATTACCCCCTTGCGTCATGTTCATTTGTGGAGATGTAACAGGGACACTCATTGAAGGAATGAATGAGGAAGTCAGATTGAATGAAGGAAGAGGGTTGATTGAAGAAGAGGGATTGCCCCCATGACTAGTGATCATAGGTGGAATGTTTTGTATTGAATTAGTCATTATGTTTGATGTAAAAGTAGGTATACTAGCAATAGAAGTTGTCAAAGGGGTAGAATGATTGACTTGAGTAGGAGGTTGTGTATAACCTAAAGTTTCGGCACAACTCTTCATAGGCATCACATTCGAATCCACAATGTGTGCAATACTACGTAAAATATCAATTCCATTCTTATCACTTTGAACCATACGTTTTAGACCCTCAATTAATGAAAGAGCTTGACTATCGGGGTATTCTTGAGACATCCATTGTTGAAAATCATCAAATTGGTTATCCAATTTTGAAAGTTGTTCTACAGAAACCTCATGAAGAGCTTCTTCATCATTAAGAGGATTAGAGGAATTACCCATGTGCTCATTAAAAAGGCCATTCAAATTAGGTTCCATCTCCTCGGTAATTAAACCTTGGAAAGACTTAATTCTAAGGCTTCGTCTAACAGGAATAGTGTAAGTAGGGCTTATTGTTGTAAAACTCATGCACTAGAGAGAGAGAGAGAAGATTTTGAATTTTGAAAATAAAGTTGGCAAAATTGAACAATGAGATAATGATTATGCAATTTGAACTTTGTAAAAAAAAGAGGGAAACACAACTTCCAAGAAAGGTAGGCACAATTGAAAATTAGGGCCAAGGGGGTAGCACTTAATTTTAATTGTTATCTTGAAAATTGAAATCTTGAATTTTGAATTTATTTTCGAATTTAGAGGTAGCAAATTTCAATAAAATCAGCCAATCTCCTAGATTTAAGCTGTTAAATGCAATCATGACAATCTCTCGAAGTTTCAAAAAAAATGTTGGGGACTGTGGCGAACGGAGTGCACACGGTCCTCGCAACTTTTTTCAAAATTTTTAGGGATGAAAGTTATGATGATTTTAAAGCTAATCTGAAAAAATTGAGTGATTTAACGATATGTAGATAGGCCAAATTAAAGTTGCAATCTCAAAATTGAACCCTACCAAGATTGTTGAAGAGTGCAAAATTTGAATTTTGAAAAAAGAGAGGGAAACTGAAATTTTGAATTTTAAGATTTTAGAGGGAATACTAAAAGCAATGCAAGCTTTGAAATTTAAAAGTTGACTCAATTTCATGCAAAATTCAATTTTGAAAGCAGAAATCAAAGTTGTTGCAATTAAACACTTAATTTCAAAAGTCACAAATTGCAAAAAAATTGAATAAAGCACTGAAACTTCGAATGAATGCCAACACACTTTTCAGATTTAGGACAGTAAGAAACACAATTTTAACACAAAATTTCAATTTCAACAATTTTTGAATGATTATAAGCCTTAATCCAAGCAATCACTAGACCAACTTTGACTTTAATTTTGAAAGTGTTAGAATTGATGAAATCAGCCAAGATTCTGGATTATAACAGAAAAATACAGTAAGATCTAGCTCCCGAAATTTCAGAAAAAATGTCGAGGACGATGGCACTCGGGGTGCACACGGTCCTCGCAACTTTTTTCAAAATTTTCAAGGATGAGAGATATTGTGATTTTGTTGCGGAATCCAAAGTTACAGCCGATATGGAGGTGTTTTGATCAGTGAAATCATCGGTCAAAGGTTGAATCAAGAGGGTTTTAAAAATTAGGGTTTTGACACTTAACCACTTAATTTTCAGAATTAAAGCACAAATATGAATTGACAATTTGCAATAGAAGGGTAGATCTAAAACAAGCATTAATGATTAACCATTTCACAAGCTCAATTACTAAAAAGAAAATTTAGGGTTTTTATGCAATTAACCTCTAAAATTTGCAAAAGATCAAACATGGAAATGTAATTAAGGAAGCAAATTTTTCAGATCTAACCATGAATAATCAGAATTAGGATGTTCACGTCAGGTTCACCAAAATGTAAAGCGGAAAATCAAACCCTAGGTGTTCCCCCACTCCAAGGAGAGAGAAAGGAGGTCACTAGGATTGACGGTTTTCACTTAGGAGAGACTTTACATTCAAAAGAGGGGTTGAAACTCACAAGATCCAATCCCACACAATGCAAGATTGAATTCTAAATGAGTTTCAAGGGTTGAGACATCAAGGATACCCTCTTTTGTAAAGCATGTAGATAGAAGGATTGAACTAGGAGTGTATGTAAAAGTAAGAAAGATTCGCTTGTAGACGGAGATAGGGACACGGGATGAAGCTATAGACCTGAAATTAGCAGCAAAATGTCGAGACGATGCTGTCCTGCAAGTTTGAGTGAAATTTGATAGGACAATGGCGCCCGGAGTGCACATGGTCCTCCGAAAATTCCGCGAAACGAAGGGGGATCTGTTCATCTCTGCACAAGGATTCCAGATCTTCAATTACAGCCACATACCTGCAACCTTGTTGTAAGAATGTTTGTATTCTTACATGCGAAGGTGTAATGATGTTGTATGTTGTATGTTGTAGGTGGTCTCCTCTTCAATGGTTGAATCCTTGTCTTGAATGCAACACCTAGCCTTGAATGGAGACCTAGAATGCTCAATTGCCTGAAGGAATGCTTGAATGCTTGAATGTTTGAATGTTTGCCTATCGCTTCCGCCTCTTGCACACATATGTCTTTCCTCCTTTTTTTCTTTTTCTCCCCCTTTTTTGGGAGGGGAAATGTAGTTTATATACTTGTCAATTAGGGTTAGGAGGCTGATTTTTCCGACGTTAGGCCGACCTAGGAGCATTATTTTCCAAATTGCAAACTTGAAGACCCGATGCCCAACAAGAGACCGGGCCCAAAATAGGGCCAGGGACCAGGGCGCTGGGCGCCATGGTCCTAAGGGACCAAGGCACTAGGTTCCATGGTCCTGAAGGACCAGGGGCACTGGGCGCCATGGTCCCACCTCCCGGGACAACAGGGTGCAAGGAGGATCAGGCCAAGGTGCAGAAAGATGCAGTTTTTGATGTCGTAAACAAGTTTCGGGGTCTCCATTCAGGTTCAACATTGCGCCGCCATCGTGAAGACCCAAATGCAGTCAAAATTGCAAGTGTCACAATTTTACGACGCTGCACTCCTTAAGGTAGATCTTTTGCTGCTATACTCATGCCTCCATTTTCATGTTTTTCCTCACTCAATCTCTTAGCCTAGGGTATCAACACTTCCTCTCCATGTTATTCCCCACACATGTAAGGTTATAGAAACATATAATACAATATTCCTGACCCATTCCACAAGAAACGGTAGCCACATAAAGTGGAACGGGTCACATTTGCATTGTGACTCTCAAAACTTCCCAAAAACAATCACCAATAAAGTGCAGATTTTGGACCAAAATTGCAAGGAAAACCTTGTATTTTTATTGCCAAACCACAAATTCTTACAATGCCAAGAAAATCCGACCCTCTACCCCTTCATTTTGGATCATTGCAAACATATTTAAACCTCTTCCCTTCATGGAAACTGAAAACCAACTCTTAACCACCCATACAACCACTTTTGGGTGTTTACAACTTTAATTTATTGTCAAATTGACACTTTTAGTTGTTAATTGACAAGTTTTTAATCTTTTTACATCTTGACACTTTCTAATCAACTTTATTACATTAATATGGTCACACAAGACCTTATGAAACTTAAAATGCTCATTAAAAACCTATTCTACCCATTGAACCCCATTACATTACTCATTTTGACATTATTTGCCCAACATGGCAATTTTGACAACTTATTACAAAATGACTCATTACATGAGTTTGATGACTCCAAATGGAATTATTATCCATGTTTAAAATATCAAATGGTCATTTTAACCTTATAGAATTAATATCTTATAAATCTTCATTGTGGCCTCATGGTGGCCAATCTTGTCTTGGGTGCTCCTACACCACTTAGCGCATCTGGTTCATTTGTCAGCGCATCCATTCCTTTCCGTAGCACACTCAGGCCAAAATTTAGCACATAGGGTTGATAGAACAAAATAAATATTTTGTAATAGAGAAATATCATTTTAGGATTGTAGAATCCCACCTTAGATTTCAACTTTTCACTAACTTCTTTTTGTTGCAGGTTATAAACTGTTTCTTGCAAGTTGAAGGAGTTAGAATTAGAAATTTTTATTTTTTTTAAGCTTTTTAAAAGTTGGATAAAAAGAACACATCTTTTTTTTTGGCTTAAAATTAATTAAATCTTTCTTTTGGGCTTAAAATTAATCAAATCTTTCCTTTGGGCTTAAAATTAATCAAATCTTTGCAAGGTAAAAAGAACAAAAAAATACCAGTTTCTTGCTTTCTTAGGAAGAAAACATTTCATTTTGGGAAGCTCTAAAAAGAACAAGACACCATTTATTTGTTGCAAAGTTTAAAATGAACCTCACCATCCTTTGGTGTTTAAAAGGATCCATTTTTCTTTGTGCAAGTAAAAAAACCTCACTTTCAAAAGTTTAACCAAAAAGAGGGAAGTCTTTCCCCTTTCGAATTTACATTTTGTTGACCCAATATCGCAAATTTTCTTTATCGACCAGAACTTTTTTACTTAGATACAAAATCATTGATTTGGAGGTTAAAAGGAACACAATGTTTTTTTGGAGCGACATCTCCAAATAGACTTTAGAAAATTACATGCTCTCCCCTTAACTAGGTGACCAAAAAGCTAAACCACTCTTATGTTTTCTATATTTCAAGTACTTAAAACCTATAGCAGGCCTACCCTCCCGAGTTTCTCTTAGAGCGCCATTTAAATGGTCCGTGAGAGGGAAACGACCTAAGTGGGAAATGGCTTTATCACCAAGTGTTCCAACCCACTATAATCAAAAGTGGAGGATGACGAAAGTCCCTTCAACAGTTTTGTTCAATGATTAGCCTTCCCCCAATATCTATACGATATGTAAAGCCTTTGTTCTAAAGGTTGGGAAGCCTCCGAGGGGAGTTTATCACTGAAAACAGAACATGAAGCTTGATTGTGAACTTTAGCAATAGAAACCTTGAGTCGGGTCAGTATCCAAACATCCTTAATATCATAGTGCAAGGGTGGGGAAGAATCTTCCCCCAAGATTACTCACCATATATCTCCCAAGATAACTACCCAATTGTGAAGAAATTCACTTTGAGTTAATTTTTGGCAAAAGGGAAAAAAACAGGTGCCCCTAGGGGGTGACACAGTTGTTTGAGCTGATGGAGTATCGAGACTAGTGGGCTATGATATTGTTGATGGCCCTTGAATAAAGAGTTTGTCTGATTTGTTTTCTTTGTATCCACACATGTTAAAACATTAGGGATTTGAATCGGTTTATATTCTCAGAAAATCATCCATCAAAAATCAAACAAGTGTTAAAAAATTACCAAAAGACCAAAAACAGAGCAATCAAGACAGTTTAGTGCATAAGAACAACTTCTTAGCACATTGGGAGCATTGTCTAGCACATACCAACCCAAATTTAGTGCTTTTATCCATCAAGTTAGTGCATAACACTTTTTCTCCTAATAAACATTTCACCAGTGCTTCAAAAGACTATATTAGTGCTTTCAAGCATCAGTCTAGCGCATTCGGGGTTAACCTTAGCGCTTTGAGTCAGAACTTTAGCGCATAGTCAGGACATAATAGCACTTGATCATCCCTGTCAAAACAAATTTGAAAAATCTAAGTTAGTGCATAGGTGGCTTCGAATAGCACATCTAGATCACACAGTAGCGTATCCAGTCTTTGTCTTAGCGCATAGGTAAAACTTAGAAAAGCAGAGAGTAAACTGAGCAGTTTTGAAAAAAATTATCATTAGTCTTGAATACCCTTTGATGAATAAAGATGAACAATAAATATCCTAACTGGTACTGAGAGGGGAGGATGGAATTAGTACATACAAAAAATTCTCCACAACTTATTGAGTTAAAACATTGCTAATCGGTTGTCTTCATTACTGAACTTAACCATGGCAATACCGATTAAACACAGTAAGACTTCAGACAACTTAAACTGGTAAAACCAAATACTTCAAATATCATTCAATACTTGATAACTACTTCACCCATAAACATATGCATATGGTGTATCAGTAATATCATAACCATTAGCTTTGCATGCATAATCACCTAAACAAAGAATACTCAATCATCACATGAAAAATGCACAACTCATGACACACAAATTTTTCACGTGGAAACCTAAATGGGAAAAACCACAGTGGGGATGAATACCCACAAGCTTGTTTTGAACTCTTTTGAAGCTCGCTCTGTTAGGAGCTTAGTCTGGTTAAAGACTTTACAATAAGGTTTTGCTAGGAACCAATCCTGTTAAAGATCACTCGGTTAAGGGATGGCTATATACCCTGTTAAAGGTTGAAACCTTGTTAAAGGTTACCTCACAAGAGGATTTATAGAACTCAATGAACTTGAGTCACCTGGTTATAGGATTTACAATAAGCTAGTTAAAGCTACCCAGCAAAGGGATTTTCCTTCTGTTTAAATGGTTAGAAGACAACAGGTAAAACTCTGATCTGATAACAACACTATATGCTAAGGCAGATCCTTTTCAGTTCCTCTACTCTGCAATCACACTTTATAGTTTTCACTCACTGGTCTGGTAAGTATCTCATCACACGGATACATACACAACTTTTGCCAACAAAAATAATATCAAAACTCATCGACCTTATAGACAAGAATTAGGTCGGTAACATAAATCCTAAACCCTAAGTATTTTAGGTTTACAATTACAAGCGGTCCAATCCTAATAGTCGAAACACTTTACATAGAATAAAACAATCTCAAACAGATCATAAGTCATTATGCATCATCCATTCTTCATCACACATAGAAATTAGTAACCCACCACACTTTCTTCTCATACCACTAAGAAGAATGTTCATTCCCGAGGTAGACATTTAATGCAGTCGATCTTCACATGCAAGATCCTCAAGGAAATCCTTCACGTGCACAAAAATAACGTCGTGTCTTGATCTCATCCTTATTTCTTAGCTAACTCATCACAAAATATCATCGATTGCATCGCACAAGCTAGATTGCCAAACCGGAAACCCTAGGGCTGAGACTACCAACCGGTAGTCACACTTAGTGAAACCCTGACACCAGTTCACTACATCTCTTCATACCAGTTGACCTGTATTGCTTCCAATCTTCATACCAATGCATACCGGTGTACCTACTTAAGCACATATTGACATCAATGACAATATACTTTGTCACCCCTTCATCATATGCCAACAATCTCCCCCTTTGGCATTGATGTCAATACTCAATGTAGCATTGCAACTAAAAACATCATAGACTAGTACATCTAAAATATCTTCATCAGATATCTTCTCCCCTATCATATACCTTCTCCCCCTTTGACAACAATGCCAAAGTGGAGGCACAAGCTTCCATACTCCACTATGTTGCTCCCCCTATGGAGTAGCATCCTTCAACACATCAATCCTAAAAGATTTGTCACTGTAATACCTGACTGATGTGGAGCACACATCTTTAGTTTACTTCATGAAAGGGAAAAACCCCTAATTCACCTCTCAAATAGGTAAATGTAGTCTTCGGTAAGGACTTAGTGAATATATCTGCTAGCTGCTCCTTACTAGAAACATATTGTAATACGACCTCTCTATTTTGAACCTTCTCTCTCAAGAAATGATACTTGAGCTCAATGTGCTTAGTTCTATCATGCAATACCAGATTATTGGAAATATTGATTGCAATAGTATTATCACAAAAAATACTCACCGGTTCAGATATAGGTACTTTGAAGCCATTCGGTACATGCTTCATCTAGGTTGCCTGAGTGCAGTTCATAAATGCTACCACGTATCATGCTTCAGTTGTAGACTAAGAAATATAGCTCTTCTTCTTGCTTGTCATCCACATTACCTGCCCAATCTGCATCAGTAAACACTTTGAGTTTAAAATCACCATTGTATGGATACCATAATCTATAGTCAACAATCCCTTTCAGGTATCTAAGAATCCTCTTGACTGCTACCAAGTGGGATTCTCTTGGGCTCTTCTGAAAACGAGCTACTATGCCCACTACATGAGCAATATCTGGTATGTTGTGCACCACATAGTGCAGCTTACCGATCATTGACCGGTACTCCTTCTCATTCACCAATGCCGAATCATCTTCCTTAGTCAATTTACAACCAGTCACCATCGGTGTACCAACCTGTTTTCTCTCCTCCATGCCAAAGGTCTTCAATACCTCTTTGACATACTTGGACTGGGTAATAAAGATACCCTCTTTTATTTGTTGAATCTGTAAACCAATGAAGAACTTTATCTCTCCAATTAGAGACATCTCAAACTCTTTCTTCATTTCATCTGCAAATGCATGGCTCATTTCATCATCTCCTCCAAAGATTATGTCATCTACAAATACTTCACAGATAAGAATCTGATCACCTTCAGATTTCAGGTATATGTTACTATCCTCACTTGTTCTCTGAAATCCTATTTTCACAAGATGAGAATATAACTGGTCATACCATGCCCCTGGTGTTTGTTTCAATCCATACAAGGCCTTATGTAATCTACACACCATGTTACTATCTTTTGATAAGGCAAACCCATCTAGTTGCTCAATATACACTTCCTCTTCTAGGATTCCATTCAAGAACATAGACTTCACATCCATCTAGTATACCTTAAATCCCTTGAATGTTGTAAATGCAAGTAGCATTCCAACACCTTTCAGTCTAGCCACAGGAGAAAAGGTTTCTCCATAGTCTTCTCCCTCTTCCTGAGCATATCCCTTGCATACAAGTCTTGCCTCATTCCTTAAAAATGTACCTTATTCATTCAGCTTATTCCTGAAGACCCATTTGGTACCTATGACATTCTTGTGTTATGGTCTGGGTACCAAAAATATGTTGCATTCTTTTCTATCTGGTCTAGCTCCTCTTCTATTTCCTTAATCCAGTCTTCATTTGTAAGTGCCTCTCTAGTGGTCTTAGGCTCAAATTCAAAAATCATGCAAGAGTTCTCTTTCACCTTTCTTCTTGTGAGTATCCCTGCATCTTTATCTCCTATGAACTAGTTTGGATCATGATGTAGTTTCACATATCTAGGAATGACTCTAGCTGGTTCTACTTGCTTTTCTTCTTCTTCTTCACTTACTTCTTCTTTTTCACCTACTGCATCCTCTACTGGTACAGGAGCACTAAGGTATTTGCTTGTTTCTTTCTTAATCGATTCCTAGAAGGCTACACCTAATTCATCTTCCACTTTCTCGCTACAGGTTTACTCAGGTTCCTCAAGGGATTCATCAACCCTAACATTTATACTCTCAACAATTTTATGTGTTCTATTGTTGTAGCACTTGAGAGCTTTTCTCTTAGTGGAATATCCCAGAAATATCCCTTCATCACATTTAGCATCAAACTTACTCAGATGTTTACCTCTCTTGATGTAACACTTACTGCCAAATACTTTAAAATAACTCACAATGGGAGTCTTCCCGATCCAATACTCATAAGGGGTTTTATCTTTACATTTCTTGATGAGTACCCAATTCATAGTATAGACTGCAGTGCTCATCGCTTCTCTCCAAAAACTGTGACCAACCTTTCCTTGGAACAGCATAGTTTTGGTCGCTTCAACTACAGTCATGTTATTCCTTTCTACTATGCCATTTTGTTGTGGTGTCCTTGGGGCAAACAACTACCTCTTGATACCGTTCTCTTTAGAGTACTTGTTGAATTCATGAGAAGTGAATTCACCTCCTTGATCAGTTCTAAGACGCTTTATCTTATGACCACTTTCCTTCTCTACTAATGCTCTAAAGTCTTTGAACTTTCCAAACACCTCAGACTTGTCTTTCAAGAATGTGACCCACATCATTCTTGAGAAGTCATCGATAAGAATCATGAAATATCGATCTCCCTGAATACTTCTAGTTTTCATTGGACCACACAAATCGGCATGCACAAGATCAACTAAGTTCTCTGCTGAAAAAGACTTACCTTTGAATGTTGAGGAAGACATCTTCCCAAGTTAAAATTATCTGCATAAAGCATTCTCCAATTTGTTCAGCAAAGGCAATCCTCTTACTACCTTGATCTTACTAGCCTTTACAATATTATCAAAGTTAATATGAAAAAGTCTCCTATGCCATATCCAACTGTCATCAAACTTTGCCATCAAACATAGACTAATCTTGGCATTTAGCTGAAACAAGTTACCTCTTGTCTACTTACCGATGGCAATAAGTTCACCACTCTTTCCAATTATACTACAGACTCCACCTTTGAACTCTAGAATGAGTCCTTTATCATTTAGTTGAGAAACACTCAACAAGTTATGCTTAAGAACTTCTACCCAATAGACATCATCCGCATTGCTCTTTCCATTCAGTGAGATGGATCATTTTCCTTTTACCAAGCATGGTGCATTGTTGCCAAATCTGACAACACCTCCATCATATTCTTCTAGTGACAAAAAATCTCCCCAGTCACCAGTCATGTGGTGAGAACAACCACTATCAATAATCCACTCATTGGAGTTGTCAATGTGAGAGACAAGTGCTTTCTTGTCAGACGCTTCTTCCTTTACAGCTACAAACACTATGTCCTCATTCTCTTCATCCTCAGATTCTTCATCAGTAACACCTTCATCCACTATAACAAGACAATTTCTTCTATTTCCTCCTTTATACTTTCTAAACCTCTATGGTTTATCCTTATTGTCATTGTTAGGATAGTTAACATCTATATGTCCTATCTTATTGCAGGAAAAATATTTTAAAGGAAGCTTACCTCTATATTTTCTAGTGCCTTTTGGAAGTCTCTTGACAAGAACAGCTTCAAATTCCATCAAAATCTCTTCATCATCCATATCTCTACATTGCCTAGATTCATAACTGGTACTTACTTCTTTTCCTTTTCTAGTTGATACAACAAATGCTCTAAAGGCTAACTCAGTCTTCAGAACACTGCCATCATAGCTATTCAACTCATATGCAGTCAACTTTGCAATGATAGAGTCTAACGATGCCTTGATTTTGTCAATAGACCTTATCTCCTAAATAGAAACAACTCTGATTGCATAGACCGGTAACAATGATCTCAAAACTTTACTAACAACAGTGGCATCTTCAATTGTTCCACCAATGCTCTTGATATCTCCAACCACAGTCTTGATCCTTATGCCATATTGTTGAATGGTTTCACCTTCAACCATCCTCATTTCTTCAAATTCTCCTCTAAGGCTCTCTTCGTTAGCTTGCTTGACATGCTCATCGCCGCCATAAATAGTTTCCAATGTGTCTCATACATCCTTAGGAGTGTCCTTATCTTGTACATCAATGAACTCAATATTGGACAAACTGCTAATAAGGGCTTCCATGACTTGCCCATTTTCTTGAATCTCTATTTTCTGATCATCGGTTAGAGTGCCAGTGGGGATTACATAGACATTCTCAACATAGCTCTAGTGTTGAGCACCCAAACTCTTGATATGGATCTTCATTTTGTCCTTCCATATTTTGAATTCATCTCTATTGAACTTAGGACCTTCCCTCTTCATCATTAAGGAAAGATCTTTTACCTCAAGCGGTTAAGCTTATATCACCAAGGACCTGGAATAGCTTTGATACCAATTGATGAATAATTATGAACAACAAATACCCTAACTGCTACTAAGAGGGGGGGTGAATCAATACATACAAAAAATTCTCCACAACTTATCAAGTTAAACCAATGCTAACTGGTTGTCTTCATTACTGAACTTAACCATGGCAATACCAGTTAAACACAGTAAGACTTCAGACAACTTAAACCAATAAAACTGAATACTTCAAATATCATTCAATACTTGATAACTACTTCACCCATAAACATATGCATGTGGTGTATCAGTAATATCATAACCATTAGCTCTACATGCATAATCACCTAAACAAAGAATACTCAATCATCACGTGAAAAATGCACAACTCATGACCTGCATATTTTTACATGGAAACCCAAATGGGAAAAACCATGGTGGGGATGAATACCCACAAGCTTGTTTTGAACTCTTTTGAATCTCACTCTATTAGGAGCCTAGTCTGGTTAAAGACTTTACAATAAGGTTCTGCTAGGAACCGATCCTGTTAAAGATCACCCAGTTAAGGGATGGCTATATACCCTATTAAAGGTTACCTCGCTAGAGGATTTAAAGAACTCAATGAACTTGAGTCACCTAGTTAGAGGATTTACAGTAAGCCTGTTAAAGCTACCTGGCAAAGGGATTTTCCTTTTGTTGAAATGGTTAGAAGACAACAGGTAAAACTCTAATCTGATAACAGCACTATATGCTAAGGTAGATCCTTTTCAGTTCCTCTACTCTGCAATCACACTCTGCAGTTTTCACTCACTGGCTTGGCGAGTATCTCATCACACATATACATACACAAATTTTGCCAACAAAAACAATATCAAAACTCATTGACTTTATAGACAAGAATTAGGTTGGTAACATAAACCCTAAACCCTAAGTATTTTAGTTTTACAATTACAAGCGGTCCAATCTTGACCATCCAAACACTTTACATAGAATGAAACAATCTCAAATAGGTCACAAGTCATTTTGCATCATCCAATCTTCACCGCACATAAAAATTAGTAACCCATCACACTTTCTTCTCATACCGCTAATAATAATGTTCATTCTCGAGGTAGACATTTAATGCAGTCGATCTTCACATGCAAGATCCTCAAGGAAATCCTTCACATGCACAAAACTGGCATGGCATCTTGATCTCATCCTTATTTCTTAGCTAACTCATCAATATGATCGGTTGCATCACACAAGCTAGATTGCCAAACTGGAAACCCTAGGGCTGAGACTACCATCTGATAGTCACACTTAGTGAAACCCTGACACCGGTTCACTACATCTCTTTAGACTGGTTGACCTATACTACTTCCAATCTTCATATCAGTGCATACTGGTGTACCTACTTGAGCACATATTGACATCAATGACAACATACTTTGTCACCGCTTCGTCATATACCAACACCCTTTTGGATCGTTAGTCAAACTCGCCAATCAAAACTTGAACCTGAACATCAGAGAAAATATTCCAAACAATCTAGCAAGCATACTTAGAATAACAATTGTCGAATCAAAAAATAGCTAGAGATAAAACTTTCTCCAATCAAAATCAAGTAACACCATCACATTGATCAAAAGGTCCGCCATCTAAACAAATTCCATCAACCAAACATACCTAGTTTAAACTTAAGTCATCAAATCGAGTCTCCGTATCAGGAAACTCTTATCCGTATCATTTCACGCACTTTGTCATAGAGGCGAATCTAAACCTCTACTCGATAAAAGTAGGCTTAAGTTTTCAAACGAAGTACCCTAATCCAAAACAATCAAAGGAAACCTTTGATCACCCGTGTATGACCACTCCTCATATTTTGAGAAGAAAAAGTCTTCATCACAACACTAAGTTGAAGAAATGACAACCTAGTTCCAAAACACTTGCCAAGCGAAACAAATTTCTCTACATAAATCGTAAACTCTTAAAATCACATTGCACCTTTCTCCGTCATATGCGGTTGTATTTTCAAGACAAGTCAAATGAATTTGATGAAGAACCATTGAAAAGTAGAGCCTTTTGCCAAAAATCAGCATTCAATCAATGCTTGAATCGTGGAGGAAAGATCAACCCCACTTTCTTCCCAGATGTCTACATCACTTATAACATAGCACGATTTGAACCACCAACCCCCGAAAAACAAGAATAAGAGGAGTTTGTCCCCTTTTTCATGGAAAGTTTTTACTAGATGCTCATTGTCACTCGCTCTCAACAAAACAAGTGAAGCGAACCACAACCAGAGTCCAGTATGGGTTGAATATTATCAAACCCATTTGATTATACTGAACTAGGGGAAACATAAATCACTGAGGAGCTCCTTCAAGTATGTCAAGAAAACCCCTCATTCCAAAAACTTATGGAAAGACTCATAGAAGCTGAAAAAGAAAAATACATGCTCATGCTAACAAGCAAAGGATTTAGACTTCCTGAAGACTTTGATACTGAAATCTTTAGGACAAGGTCTCAAAATTACACTTATCAATAACAACATAGAGAAGAGGAAATGTGTGACCCTAAAAAACATACCTGAACAACATAACATACCAGAACACACCCATGCCCGAACTAGGGATAACGAAAGAGAATAACCTTTGCCTTGACAAACAAATACGCCCATGGTTTCTCTTACACAACAAATTCAAATGCTACAAAGACAAATGCAGGACATGCAATAGGGGACCACAGTACGATATTCCTTAAATGAAATTTGTCCGTACCTCTTTG